>NW_024081410.1:531414-646075 GCF_003009895.1 Hyaena hyaena
GGGGGGCAGGGGAGAAGGGAAGAATCAGCCAGAGGGGCCCACAGGCAGGCCAGGCCGCCGCCGCCGGGGGAGCTGATGGGAGGGGGCATCCTGGCCAGTGCACGCATGCCCCCCCGCCCCCACCCTCGCCCTGGCCCCCTTTCTCCACTTCGTCCAGACAAGCCCTATCACTGAGGCAGGAAGATAAGAATCATCAGGAAAAACAATGCTGCATTTCTCTCATTCCCTCCCACCTTGGGGAGGGGGCACGATAGGGACCAGAGGGCGCACCCAGGACCCAGACGGGGACCGGCTTCTTTCTACTCCAGTGCTCTTTCTGCTCCATTTGGGCCTGTCCTTCAGGACTGGGTGTTGTGAGGAAAGAGGATCTACGGTCCCTGGCAGGGAAGGGTCCCAGAAGCTTGACGGCAGTGGCAGGGACAGGCCAGACCCTCCTGTCTGGCTGTTATGTGTTACTGAGCCAGGCTGGCATGAAGTCAGTGATAAATAAGCATTTGCCATTGTTTCTGGTTTTCTTTTTCCAACTTGATCTTCACACCCACCTTTGAGATATGTATTCTTTTTAATGTTTATTTTTGAGAGAGAGAGAGAGAGAGAGAGCATGCATATGCAAGTGGGAGAGGGGCAGAGAGAGAGAGAAAGAATCCAAAGCAGGCTCTGCATTAACAGCAGAGAGCCTGATGCGGGGCTCAAGCCCACGAACTGTGAGATCATGACCTGAGCTGATGTTGGACGCTTAACCGACTGAGCCACTCAGGTGCCCCGAGGTATGTGTTCTTATTTTATGTCCCTCATTTTACCAGTGAGAAAGCCAGGCTCAGAGAGTCAGAAAGTCATTGGCAGGAGTAAATGAATGATGTATGTAGAGTGCTTCGCGTCGTTCTGGTGCACAGCAAAGGGCTGTGGGCCATGGGCCAGAGCAGGGATGGGGTGCCAGGACTGGTTAAGGAGGACCTCTCGGAGGAGGTGACATGGGCCCAGCCTCCCAGGCTACCGGTTCTCCTAGGGTGAAGGAGGTTTCCTGCATAAGACATGTGCTGGCTGGGTCTCCTCACTCTGAGAATGCCACCTCCCACCAGAGCTGCAACGTGGGCTGATACCCTAGGCCCTCACAAGCCTTCTGACATCTTCCACCCCGGGAGAGACCTCCGGGCCTGGCTTCACATCCTGTGCTTTGTGAAGGGGCAGCCTGGCCTTGAGGCAGTCACGGCACCTCCCTGAGCCTCAGTTTCCTCATCTGTCAAATAGGGACAGTGCTACCCACCACGCAGGGTTGTGGTGAGGGCCTGGCTTATGATAGGTACTCAGTAACCAGGCACTACAGAACATCTGGGCAACAGCTGTTGGATTGAACTGGACTTTTCTAGTCAAAGGACAGACAAATCCCCAGTCTAGCTTGATCCGCACTCGAGCACAGAACCAAAAACTCCCACCTGCTGCATCAGAAGCTGCTGGCCTCAGAGGGTCGGGAGGAGTCCCTCACTCTTCTTCAGCTGTGGAACCTCTACAGTAGATGAGGGCGCTCAGGGGCACGTTTGCCTTTAGTTATTTCCTCACACTCCAGAGCTGCCAACACTTACTGAGCACTTGCTGTTTGTCAGGCACGATGCTAAGCCCCTTATGTTGTCATTTTACACAGGAGGGAACAGGCCCAGCATCTGAACCCGGGTGCTCGGCCGGTAAGTACATGGTGGAGCTGAGACTTGAACCTGTGTACTCTGGCTCCAGACCCTGTGCTCTCAGGAAGAGAAAAATAATGTACTAGAAATAAGCAAAAAAGCATCCGTCTAGGGCAGTCATTCCCAGTTGCAAAGGCTTCCTACATGCACGGTTCTGTTCCGGCCCAATGTCACCAGGTGAGAATGGCGTTGTCATTGCGTGTCTTACAGTTGAGGTACTGTGGCCTGCTGGAGGCCGCATGGCTGGGCTGGAACGGGGGCCCAGTGCTCTTCCCCTTCTTCTGTTGTTGTTTTTTTTAAAGATTTTATTTTTAAGTAATCTCTGCACCTAACATGGGGCTCAGATTTGCACCCCCGAGATCAAGCATTGAAGAGTCACATGCTCCACTCAGGCGCTCCTTCCCCTTGTTCCCCAGCCTCCTGATGGGGAGACAGTAATCCGGTTTGAATGTGGGGTCCCTGTGAGCTCCACTATGGGCATGCACTAGCCCCCCAGCCCCAGCCCCCACGGGCCCACCCCCAGGGACAGCACCATCCCAGCTCCAGGCCTCCACTTCCTGTATCCACATCTTCTTCCATCTCAGAGCTTTAGAGCCATTAGTTCTCAGAAAGAAATATAAATGAGTGATTTTCAAAACCCTCGAGGAAGACAGTTTGGGGTCAAGATGTGAGATAGTTGAATGTTAAGTGGCAGCTCCACTTACGTCTCTTTTGTAGTTTGGGTTGGGTTGCCATGGTAACTTATTCATTCATTCATTCATGTATTTATTTTAAGGTTATTTCTTTATTTTGAGAGAGAGAAAGAGAGTGTGCGTGTGTGCATGCACACATGGGGAAAGAAACAGAGAGAGACAGAGAGAGAGAGAGAGAGAGAGAGAGAGAGAGAATACCAAGCAAGCTCCGCAATGTCAGTGCAGAGCCCCATGCAGGGCTCGAAGTCATGAACCGTGAGATCATGACCTGAGCCAAAATCAAGACTCGGATTCCTAACCGACTGAGGCACTCATCTGCCATGTTAACTTTTTTAAATAAAGGACCCTATGGGATTAACAAAATGTGTGCTGTGAACCGCTGTTCTAATCCAGCACAACTGCCTCCCCATTTTGCAGATGGAAAAATTGACTTCAAAGCTCATGCTTTCCCCGTAAGTGATAAAAATATTCAGGCACGGTTCTACGTTTTTTTAACTTGTTGAACCCTCCCGCCCCTACGAGAGCAACACTTTTGTCTCCCTTTGCAGATAAGGATGCTGGGTTCAGATGGTGACGTAGTCTGCCCCAACATTAGAATCCAAGGAACCCAGCTCCCAAGTCCATGCTTTCAGCCACTCCCAGCTTGACCACCGGCACACCCTGTGTGTGTGTCCTGAGGTGAAGCCAGCATTGCACCTGGCGCCAGAATGTAGATCTCCTGCCTCCCAGCCCAAGGCCAAGCCTACCGGCTGGAACATCACCTGGGCCCGATGGGGAGATGAGCAGCCCTTTGTGAACCCTGGCTCTGTTCTTCACTGGCTGTGTGACCTTGGACAAGTGAATGGACCTCTCTGAGCCTGTTTCTTCACTTTAGGAAAGGGAGAATGGGGCCCACATCACAGAGTTATCATGCAAGTTAAAAAGGATTGTTCACATGAGTTGGGTGGCCAGGGGTCTGGCATAAACTGTAAGGGCCCCAGCCACCCTCAGTTCATGGATCCAAGGAGTCCCCAAAGCTTCCTGCCCCACTTTCTTCCTCCTCCCTCTTCCCTGCCCTCACTACCCACCTATGTAACACAAATATTAATTACAGCCATTTCCACGAGCTGCTTCCTGGTTGAGCCTAATTATGAGGCAGCTCCATCATTACCATTATAAATATCATCAAGTGAGATGGATTAACTTTGTCCTAAGCTTTATGTGATTAGATCAGCAAATTGTTCAGGCACACTCGGTCTCCTCAGCTTGGGACTTACTCAGACTGGTCGCCCTGCGCAGCTTGGGGCCAGCCACAAGGTTCTGGTCTGTTTTCAACTTGGTGCTTAGAGAAGATCAGAGTGGGGCAGGTGGCCACCTGGGAGGTGCTGCCTGAGGTGGGAAGGACAGAGCAGGTTGGGGCTGCCATCATACTTGTCACTGCACAAGCACGAGCTTTGGACCCCGATGCAGCTGGGCTCCAGTCTGGGCTTTGGTATCTACCAGGTGGAGGGCTCACCCTCCCCGTGTTACAGGCGTTCTGCACTGCGCAACGGGGAAGAGTCAAGGACACACTGTGTGCCAGCAAGGCACCTGGCAGCTCATAGGTCCTTCTAGTGGCTTCACTTCCCGCCTTCTGTCATTCTCAGTAGCACGGGGTTCAGCGCTTTCTGAATCCGCCCACCGCCCATGCTGATGTCTACTGAGCTGCCTCTCTGCAAGCACTGGACAGAGGACTCTCTGTGTCCCATTTGATATGATATGTAGAAAGGCCCCGTGAAGCTCATAGCATCATCATCTCCACTTGACAGACGAGAAACCCACAGAAAGGAAGTGGCATGACTTTGTCAAGGTCACACAGCTGCACTTGGCTGCCTGTCACTCTGTTGGGATGAGATGCTCGAAGGCTCCTCAGGGTGCTGCTGGGGAGCACAGAGGAGAGGTCATGGTGAAGTCCGAGAAGGCTGCCTGGAGGAAGATGCATGTGAGCCGATGAGTTAGCCAAGGGAAGGAGGAGAGAGAGGCCTCGCAGGCAGAGGGCAGTAGATATGCAGAGGCCTGGCAGCAGGAAGCACAGTGTGTTTAGGGGACTGACTGTACATATTTTACTGAGATTCAACTATGTGAGGGAGAACTGGTAGGAGACAAGCTCAAAAAGAATCAGGAGCCAGAGCCCAGCAGGGAGGGGAGGTTGGAAGCCAGGTCACGGCCGCTGCTTTTTTTCTGCCCGTTCCCGAGAGCAGGTGTATGAAGGAGGAAACTGACTGGACCATATCGGTTAGTTTAGAAAGTTCGGCTTGGAGCCAGCTGGGAGAGGAGGCACTGGGGGGAGTGATAATCAGATATCAAGCCGGTTAAGGCCCTAACCAGGAAAGGCTTCCAAGGGGAGGAGGGGTGGAGGCAAGCCCCCCACCGCCAAAGAGACAGAGGTGACAGACGGAAGCTGTCACATGCGGGGGTGGAGCGAGGTCAGCAGTGTCACGTGTGGCCCGTGTCAGGGAGGAGGCCGGAGGTCGCCGGCTGGGTCTGGGGCTTGGGCGTGGGCCGGCCTCCTCAGCAGCACTCTCAGTGCCTCCCGGGGCCCCCGGGCAGGTGAGTCAACACGGGGCCCAGCAGGAGAGTGTTTTCCAGCTCCCTTGCGTGTGTGGGCACGTCTCCTTTGCCAGCACATTCGGCGAGCTCGGCCTGGGACTCCGGTCCAGACCAGGGTGATTGCCTCATGGGCCAGCAGGGCCGCTACCTTCTCTGAGGAGCCGGTGGGCAGCCTCGATCTCCCCTGTACATTCTGTACCCTTGGCCTCCTGCCTCCCTCGGAGTCTCACCTGTAGGCCTCCCTGCCCCCAGCTCCCGTCTACCTTTCCATGCCTGGCCTCCAGCACCCAGTGGAGTCTCCCTCCCCACCCCCCACTGGCACTTACATCATCCCTCTGTCTCAGAACACAACCGAGGCGGCCCAGAGTCTCCAAAGGAGGCAAGCCTACGGAGTCAGGCCCCAGGGAGGTGGCCCAAGAGAAAAGAGGAAGAGGCCCTGAGAGAGTCAGGAATTTCTGGGTTCAAGTCCCAGTTCTGCCACCAACTGGCAAGCTGCTTCCTTTCTCTCGCGTCAGTTTCTACATCTGTACAATGGGGGTCCCAGGGCTTATTCCACAGAGTGCTCATGAAACACAAATAAGATACGGATATAATAGAGCCTTGAGAACTGGGCAGTGCTGGGCTTGTGTCCATACTGATGACTCTGTTTTCTGTTTTAGAGGGCAGCAGTGGTGGTTTAAAAAAAAAAAAAAAAAAAACATTTTGGGGCACCTCGGTGGCTCAGTCAGTTAAGCACCCAACTCTTGATTTCAGTTCAGGTCATGATCTCACAGTTTAGAGTTCAAGCCCCGCATCAGGCTCTGTGCTGACGGCGCAGAGCCTGCTTGGGATTCTCTCTCTCCCTCTCTCTGCCCCTACTGTGCTCATTCTCTCTGTATCTCTCTCTCTCTCTCTCAAAAACAAATAAACATTAAAAAAAATAAATACTTTATTTTAGAATCGTTTAGATTTATAGCAGAATTGAGAAAATAGTTCAGAGAGTTCCCTTCTACTGCACACCCAGCTTCTCCTGTTATTAACATCTCTTATGGTACATTTGTCACAATTTATGAACTGATATTGATGCATTATTACCAGCTGAAGTCTGTACTTTATTCAGATTTCTTTTGTTTACCGAATGTCCCTTTTCTGCTCTCGGATCCCATCTAGGACACCCTGATACATTGAGGAGTCATGGCTCCTTAACCCCTCTCGGCTGTGACAGTTTCTTGGACTTGCCTTGTTTGATGACCTTGACAGTTCTGAGGAGTACTATCAGGCATTTTGTAAAATGTTTCTTAGTTGGGATTTGTCTGATGTTTTTCTCCTTATTAGATAGGGGATAATATGCCCTGGGGAGGAAGGACACAGAGGTAAAGTACCCCTCCCATCACGTATCAATGGTGCCTACTATCATACTGGACTTATCACTAATGTTGACCTTGATCAGCAGGAAGTTGGTTATTTTTGTCCTGAGTACAGCAGCACAGCTAAAGTAAGGCCAGTGTTGGCTGAACTAAGGTTGAGATCAGAAATACGGGCAAGGGCAGAAGTAGATGGGGAAGTGGTGAAGGAAAATAGAGGAGCAGGTAGGAGGTGAGTTCACTTGGGGATGAGATATGATGCTTATATGCCAGGTAATTCACAACAACCCTTTTTACAGATGAGGAAACTGAGGTCCAAAAGGGGAAATGAGCTCAGGAACTGGGGTTGGACCCAGGTCTGTCTTGACTGCCTCACCCCCACTGTTGAAAAAGTTCCTTGGGGCACCTGGGTGGCTCAGTTGGTTAAGCATCTGACTCTAGATTTCAGCTCGGGTTATAATCTCATGGTTTGTGGAATCAAGCCCCACATTGGGCTTTATGCTGAAGTGCAGATCCTGCTTCCGTTTCTCTCTCCCCCTAATTCTCTGCTCCTCCCCCACTCTCACACACACTTTCTCTCAAAATAAATAAATAAACATTAAAAAAATCTATTTAAAAAAAAAAAGAAAGGGGCGCTTGGGTGGCTTAGTCGGTTAAGCGTCCGACTTTCACTTAGGTCATGATCTCGCGGTTCATGGGTTCGAGCCCCGCGTCGGGCTCTGTGCTGACTGCCAGCTCAGAGCCTGGAGCCTGTTTCAGTCTGTGACTCCCTCTCTCTCTGACCCTCCCCTGCTCACGCTGTCTCTCTCTCTCTCTCCTAGAAATAAATAAAACATTAAAAAAAAATTAAAAAAAAAAAAAGAAAGCTCTTGAAACTGTGTTCCCCACAGAGTGGATGAGGGAAGGGGCATTCCTGAATCAGGTTGTGTTTAATTCACTTTATTCCACAAAGGGTTCATGATGGGTTATGACTAAAACTCATTCAATAAAATACTATGCAATAGAAATGGAAGATCAGGATCAAGAAAACAGACTGAAAAATGTGGACAAGGAAGAAGCTGAACATAAAGACCAGAAAAGTACCCATAGATGAGTTTCTAATTTGCCTGGCAGCTTCCTGGCAGCCAAGGCAAAAAGGGATCTGGGCCAATTCCTGTGATTCCTGTTATCAAAAAGCAAAGAAGCTGTTCATTCTTTCAGAAACTTTGTGGTAAATTTAAAAAGAAACGAATCATATGGAAATTTCTTCTGTAAAAGACTGAGCAACGTAATAGGTGACGCAATAGTAATAAATGTCACGTGGCATCATCTTCAGGGGTGACAGCCCTATTTTCTCTATCTTGTCCAGTGCCCATAACTGCTCTGTTTGATTTTACTTGATTGTCAGCAAGCAGCTAAATTCTACTCTTTCTTGTTTGTTGAGGTCACAGGTGCTTATGCCCTTGTGAAAAGCTGGGATACAAATTAACTGGTTATCAGGGCTCCTGGGGGGTTCAGTCGGTCGAGCATCTGACTCTTGATTTTGGCTCAGGTCATGATCTCACAGTTGGTGGAATCAAGCCCTGTGTCTGCTTGGGATTCTCTCTCTCTCTCTCTCTCTCTCTCTGCCCCTCCCCTGCTCTCTTTCTCTCAAAATAAATAAATACATTAAAAAAATAACTTTAATCTGGGGCACCTGGGTGGCTCAGTCAGTTAAGCATCCAACTTTGGCTCAGGGCACGATCTCACAGTCCGTGAGTTCAAGCCCCACATCAGGCTCTGTGCTGACATCTCAGAGCCTGGAGCCTGCTTTGGATTCTGTGTCTCCCTCTCTCTGCCCTTCCTCCACTGCTCATGCTCTGTCTCTCTCTCTCTCTCTCAAAAATAAATAAACTTAAAAAAAAAAAAACCAGACTTTAATCAGTTCTCTATGTAGCAGGTTGTGTTCTAGGTTCTGCGGATGGAAAGTAGTAAGATGATTGTTGCCCACCCCCCAGGTCCTGTCTTTCCCAAGGACAGAGATGCCCAGATAAGGCCTGGATGTCAGTGTGGTTGCCACGTGGGGGGGGCGGGGGGGGCACACCATGGGGGAGGAGGCAGAGAAGGCCAGATGGAGGAGGAGATGGGCCAGACAGGAGAGCAATGGCTGGGAGGCGGCCCAGGCTTGGGAGGGGATATCAGCAGCTGGTCCCTCGGGGGTGGGGACTGAGTCCTACCAAGTCCTATCGGGAGCTGCCCCCTCAGCTCGCGACACAGGCCTGACCTGCGTCAAGGACACGATGGACTCCTGTGGGGCGGTCGATACCTGCAGGGCTGGGTCAGGGTTAGGGGATGACCACTCGCCTGAGGGGCATGTGGAGGATGAACCTGGAGAGGGAGGAGTTCTCTCGGTGGTGGGGATCACGGGAAAGTTTGTGGGCCTTGTGTTGTTTAAGCAACGAAGAAGTAAATCAGAGCAGCCAACACCTAGTGAGCATGTGCCGTGTGCCCAGCACAGCTCTAAGCGCTTCGTCTGTATTAACTCACTTAAGTTTGACGGCAGCCCTGCGAGAGAGGTACTATGATTATCATCCCCACTTTCGAGATGAGACGACTGAGGCACAGAGAAGCCCAAAGTCACTTGCCCAGCGTCACACAGCTGGGAATCTGGGTCACAGATTCCCACCTAGAGTTTTGACCCACTCTGTGGTTGTGTCTGTTAAATAACAGTATTGAACTAACACACAATGCAAGTGTGTATTAGGTGACATATAAGGACATCATGGATCCCAGCCAATTACGAGCCCCTGAGGCAGGAACTGACAGAGCCAAGGCTTAGAAACAACGCGAAAACAGCTTGGAGGGTGTGGCCAAGGAGTCGCAGCCTCTGAATCTCACTGGCAACTGCTCTCCTGCCTCTGACACGCTCCAAGTTTCCTTGAAGATCCCTGAGTGACTACCGGGTGTCACTGGGCCAGAGGCCTTTGTTGTCAGAAACATGTGACAGTTTCCAATATTCCTCGTTTCTGTTCACCCCGGGGTGGGGTTTCCAGAGCGGGGCACCACCACTCGCGTCTCTGGCTTTCATCACCTTCTCTGTGCAGCTGCGGGCCTGGGGACGAGCCGTGGTCCCCACTCTGCCATGCTCGGTCTCCACCAAGCCCTTCTCGTGAGCACCGAGGGCCCGGGTGAGGAGTGAGCAGATCAGGGCGGACTCCCCTCAAAGCGGCGCAGTTCTTCTCCCTTCCTGGAAGCTCGTGGGGTGGGGCGTGGGGTGGGGGGTGAACAAGTGTGGCCACCCTGACAGCTCGGCCTGACCCCGCGAGGGCTCCACCCTAAGGAGCAGCCCCCCCTCCCCCCAAGGAGCACAGGACCAGGAGCGCAGGGTCAAGTGCAAGGCCCTGCTCTACCACTTCCTAGCTGTGTGGCTGGGCTTCCCGGGACAGGCGTGAGCTCAGGCATCTCGCTCTGCAGCCGGTGACCTGGGCGGCTGGGGAGGGGAGCGTCGCGGCCCGCCTCCTCCCTAATCAGCCTTCTCCTTGGGAAAGTGGCGGTGACCCTGGCAGGGGTGGGGAGAGGCGCATGTCGGGGTGCGGCACAGAGCAGGTGCTGTTTCTCCCTGCGCGGGCCCCCCTCCCGCCGGCCTCCCACTTCTCCTGTAACATGGAAGTGATACCTGCTGAGGCTGGGGCTCGAGGTAGGTGCGGGGACCCAACAAGACGGGGAATGGAAGGCCCCTTCCGGCTCTGGGTGGGGACAGCTCTAGGGCTGCCATTGTTGTTGGAGTGTCACTCACTTGCCCACTGGAGCCTCCGCGCTCCTCACAGAGCCGTTCCCACGTCTGAGGCAGGCGTCTTAGGAGGAGCAGCTCAGCTCTTGTGCGCCAAAAAATAAACACGTCTCCATCGCAGCGGAGCGGGCTTCTGCTTGGGAGGTATGTGAGCTTCCTTCATCGTCCGTCCACAAACAGGCTGCAGCGGGACGGGCGGCCCCGGTGGTCTGGCCTTGGCCCCTGGGCTGGGTTTCCAGCCTCCCTCCTTTGCCTCCTCCCTTCTCTCCAACAGCCACGGAGGCTCCGGCGGCAGCCTAGGCCCTGCGGCCTGAGGAGCCCTGGCCCTGGCCTTCCTGGTTCTCCCATGTAGAGCGCTGTGTGCTTCAACAGAAGGAAGCATGGGGTGGGGGCCTGGGGTGGGGGGGTCACTGAGCAGGGGAGCAGAGGCCGTCTTGTCTGGAGGGCAAGGCTGAGGAGAGCTTCCCAGAAGGGGTGAGCTCTGAAATGAGACAGAAGGAAGAGCCGCTGCCTCTCTGCACCCAGGCAAGTTACTTGCCTGAGCCTCAGTTTCAGGGTCTGTAAAAGGGGCCAATAATACTCAGAGAGAAGCTCTAGAGGCTTCAGTGAAATGATGGATGAAACAGTAGCTGTGCTGCCAGGCTGTGTGGTGAACTGAACTTCTTTTTCAAGGGTCTTTTTCCTTGGGCGGTTGACACCTGTTACTTCACGTAACCAAGTGTCCTCATTTCAGAAAAAGTCCAGCTGTCATCCAGCGTGAAACGAAGAAGCACTGGAGTCCTTTCTCTCCGTCCCCAGTGGATAATGGGAGCTCCTCCACCCAGTGGGAGTGGGGCAGAAGATTCCAGAATTAAAATTCTTCCCACGTACCCTGCCTCCCCCAGAGCCCGTGCTCGTTAGATATGTTTCCTTTGTCCTTAGACATTGCAAAATTAGATTGTCAAGAACTTCAGGGCACTGCCCCAGAGTAATTTTCACTTCCCCTGCACTTGTTCCACCATTGATTTTAACTGTCTATTGAGCACCTATGGTGTGCGATGGGGGTTCTCTGTGCTGAACCAAGTCCCAGGCTGTTAATGCTTGGGGTGGGAGGGGAGGGATCAAAGTAAAAAAGAAAAATGATGGTAATGATGACAGGCTAAGGTGGAAAATGGGGTGTATAAAAGGGAATTTGAGGGGCTACTTAAGAGTGGTTACAACCCACGAGGAGGTGGCAGTTTAAGCTGAGGTCTGAAACAGGGACTGGCCATGGGAGGAGTAGAGCTGAGTAAAGAATGTTCCAGATAGAGGGAATAGCAGCTATAAAGATCTTGAGAGAGGATGGAAACTTGAGACTCTGAGGAACTGCATGAAGGCCAAAGAAGTTGGGGCCTAGTGAGTAAAGAGGGGAGCAGCACGAGATGAGGGTCGGGGTGGCCGGGGGGCCTGTGAGGGGCTGGTAAAGGGCCTGCCCTTGCAATGTTTCAAGCAAGGACATAGTGAGATCAGAATTTCCTTTTAACTTTTTTAATGTTTATTCATTTTTGAGAGAGAGACAGAACGTGAGCAGGGAAGGGGCAGAGAGAGAGGGAGGCACAGAACTGAAGCAGGCTTCAGGCTCCGAGCTGTCAGCACAGAGCCCGACGCGGGGCTCGAACTCACCAACTGTGAGATCATGACTTGAGCCGAAGTCGGACGCTTAACCGACTGAGCTGCTCAGTGTGCCCCAAATTTCCTTTCAAAGGTTCCCTCTGGGTGCTGAGAGGGCCTGAGTAGAAGTGGGAGACTGCCAGGAGCTGCTACTGTGACCCCAGGCAGTCACCTCACCCCTCGGAGTCAGATTCTGTGCACATATGTGTGGCTGTGAGAACCAAATATGCGAAGGACAGACGTGCTTTGTGGAAAGCTGAGAACTCTGTAAATGCAGGGGCTCCAGGTCTCACTGGAAGTGGAGGGTCCTTTGGGAAACTTGCTGGCCAGACTTTTCTGAGGTGGGAGGCAGAGGGCCCCTGGAGTCCCTCCCTGAGTGCACCCACACCCGAGAGCGCCCACTTTCCCAGCCCAGGTCACAGGGACTGGGGAGGGAGCCCCTGCTTGAGACTCGGGACTGCTGACTGGGAAGGTGGATGGGTGTATGGGTCACCTTCCTGGTGACTCCTAACCCTCCGGGGTTTTCTGAAATTCTCTGTCTTATAAGGCCCCGGAGCTAGAGGAAGGGGGGAAATGAGAGGGGAGACACCTGTCTTTTTTATTCCCTCTCTTCTCCCCCCCTTTCTGTCTCTGATGGGGAGTCTTACTTGAGACACCTAAGGGCCACTGTGGGTGGAACCTCTCTGTTGACAGTCCTGATCCAAATTAGGGGCATCTCCCTAATACTTGACTCCTGATATCTGCCACCCCCTTGACTGAAGAGGGACTTGACGTTTCGTAGGAGGAGGGGCTGCCCCAGAGCTCCTCCTGCCTGCCAAGGGGTGGCGGTGGGGGACCCCACCTACCCCGGGTCACCCCGCGGGGTCAGGGAGGGAACGGAGAACTGCGCGCTGATCAGGCCCCGCCCGCCAAGGTGTCATGTTGCCGTCGCGCCCCGCAGCCCCGGCCCGCCCCGGCCCGCCTGTCGCCTGGGCTCCCTGGCGGTGGGGACCGGGCGTCGCGGGGCGCAGCATGCGGAGCCGATGGCCCTGGCGCTGTGGGCGCTGTGGGCGCTGGGGGTGAGGTGCGGCGTTGCATAAGCGGGATGGGGGGGAGGGGGGCGGGGAGGAGGCGGAGGGAGGCGGGACCCCCCTCCCCCGCCGCAGGCCGGTCCGTGGGCCGGTCTCGGTGTCCTGGCCGGCCGGGGGCGGGGCGCGCGGTGGCGCCGGGGCCGCTTCCCCATTCTCCCCATTCGTCCGAGAGCCATGGAGGCGCTGAGGGAGTCCGTGCTACACTTGGCTTTGCAGATGTCGACCTACAAGCGGGCCACGCTGGACGAGGAGGACCTGGTGGACTCGCTGTCCGAGGGCGAAGTGTACCCGAACGGCCTGCAGGTAGGAGCCCGGGCCCGCGAGCCCCCAGGCAGCCGGGCATGCGCGCTGCTGTCGCCCCCGCCCCCACCCTGCCGGCCCGGGAGGGGGCCGTGCCAGCCTGGCAGCTCTGGGCTCCGTGGGGAAGATTCCTTTCTCGGGCAGAAGTGGCCCAGAGATGCTAGGCTCCCTCCACCCATGTCCCTTCCCAGGCCCTGGCTGTCCCCAAATCCTCCTGCCACCTGCTAGTGGGACTTCAGCCCCTTTGATAGAGTTGAAGCATCCTATAGAACTGAGCTGGACCAGTTACCTTTCACACAAAAGGCAGCCCCTGAGTGCCGAGGGACTTGCCCAGGGTCACATAGTCCAATAGTGGCAGAGTTCAAAACTGTCCCAGTTTTAGCGTGGAAAGCCCTGTGTCCCTGGAAACCCCTCAGCCCTTCGCAAACCAGGATGGTTAGTCACCCTCCCTGGTAGGCATGACCCCATTCTTCATTTTCTGCATTTCCTGAATTTCCTGCAGGGAGGAGCCCAGCTTCTGCCGCCTCCCTCCCTCCCCTGTGCAGCCCACTCACCGAACCCAGTTCCTCCCCTCCCCAGGGTCTGCCCCCATGGGACTCAGAACATGCCTACCGCCTCCCTCCCGTGTGGCTGAGTGAGCAGTGAACGCGGCTGCTTCCTGCTCTTCTCTCCCTGCAGGGCTGAGCCTGGAGAGCGTTGAACAGGACCTCAGCCCTGGTGAGGTCTGGCCCCAGGTAGGGGTGGGTGGGGGGAACAAGTTGGAAGTGTCAGGGACACCCAGTGGGGACCTTGATCTGGCTCTTAGGAAGCCAGCTTAGAGAGAGGAGCCGGGCATCTCAGTCCAGGAGGGATTCTGCCAGGTTGATCAAGGGAGGAATTGGGGAGCGTGTTGGGGCCATGCATTGAGCTGCCACCAAATCACAGTTCACCTTGGGGGCAAGCTTAGGGTGCGTGGAAACTCGCACCTCTTAGAAGCTGGACTGAGGATCCTGGGTGCCTTGGATGGTTAAGCCTTTGACTTCAGCTCAGGTCATGACCTCGCAGTTCGTGGGTTCGAGCCCCGCTTCAGGTTCTCTGCTGACAGCTAGCTCGGAGCCTGGAGCCTGCTTCAGAGTCTGTGTCTCCCTCTCTTTCTTTCCCTCCCCTGTTCATGCCCTGTCTTTCAAAAATGAATAAATGTTAAAAGTTTTTGAAAATAATAATAGTGTTCAAGATTTTAAAAAAGTTGAATAATAACACCAGTAAAGGGAAACAGCATTGATGGAGTCCTTCCTACAGTTAATTAAGCAGGTCCGGAGAGATCCGAACTCATGATTCCAAGTGGTCTGCCCACTGGAACCTGGTACCCTTACCTCCATCATCCTACTTAACATTCAGGACCTCCCTCATGTGGAGATTACTGTTCCCACTTACAGATGAGGAAACAGGTTCTGAATGGGGACACAACTCGCCTTAAGTCACAGAGCTAGAAGTCTGGGAGTGAGAAATCAGCTCAGTCTGTCTCGAACCTCTTCCCTGGGACCCTTCTTGAGAGGCTAAATCCAACAGGAAATTAAATTTCTGCGGCAGGCACTTTTCCCGTCACAAATCAAAACAGAATCTAATCAGCAACCTTTTCAGTCTCATCTTGCCCAGAAGGTTCTAAATATGTCGGCACAAAAGCATTTCAGAATTCACAACAAGATAATATGTGAGGCTGTATCACCAAAACAGGACAGTAGCCCACATGGGTAGAGCCGTTTTCAGGTCACAGAGCGCCTTCGTCGCCCGAGGCTCCTAGCAGAGTGGAAGCTGGGGTCCCGGCTTTGAATTCTGACTGCACTCACGGTCTTGGGTGAGCTGCTTCATCACGATGGGAGTTAGACAGAGTGGATGTTATTCCTGTTATGGAGCCTGTTGGGTTGTTGTTGTCTTTATGATGTGTGAGGTAAGGGCCCCGTGGCTATGTTGCGAATGATGAAGCTGAGTCTCAGAGAGGTTGGGGACATTCCTGTGGTCACAGAGCTATCGTGTGGGATGGTATAGTGTTGCCGTCCCTACACCCATCTGCCACACTGGGCACATTGTCTCCTTTTTATACAGGAAAAGCCAAAAAGGTTGAAGGGACTTGGGGCATTTCTGCGGGTACCCAACCCGGCTTCTCTTGAACCTCCTTTGCTTCCCCAAAGCGAGTTCTTGAATCAAGAACTTGTCTACCTCAGCTTATGAAGCAGAGTTTCCTATTAATTTTGTTTTTAATCATTAGGTTTTTTTTTTCCTCCCAGTATAAAAACTTTACATGCTTATTTGTAAAACACACACACACACACACATTCAAGTATAGCGGTGCCTGGTTGGCTCAGTTGGTAGAGCATGCAACCCTTGATGTCAGGGTTATGAGTTTGAGCTCCACACTGGGTGTAGAGATAACTTACACAGAAAATCTTAAAAACAAATGGCTTAGTATAAAAAAAGATTTAAAAAGAAACAGTAATTCCAGCACTTGGAGAGAACCACTTCTAGTTTTCCACGTTTACATGCATATATTTTTAAACATAATTGAGCTCACTCTGAGTACACGATGTTGTGCTGTGCTTTTTTTCATTTAATGCCACTTCATAAGTATTTTTCTATGTTGTTTAAAAACTTCCAAAACATGCTGCCGTTGAAAACTAAAATGCCTCGTGGTACCAGTAGATAAAAATATATTTACTCAGTCTGCTGAGGTTGGACGATAGGCTCGGTAACTTTAACATTATAGGTGACCAACCACCCTTTAGCCCTTCAGATGATTTCCTGTGCCTTGACGCAAAAGACGCAACGGCTCCTTCAAGTTTAAGATTTAAAAAGTGGCCCCCGTCCCCCCACCCCCAACTCTCCCTCTTTGACGGGCAGCTCTAAAAATAAGCTAACTTGATTTTTCTCGACTTTGCAGTCCATCGGTTCTAGAATGCCAAAGTTATCCAAATGAAAACTTCGATCTCTGTGCCAAACTTGACCCCTTCGTTTGAATATGCTGACCCAACACTGAATTTAGCTGGAGTCCCGTTCTACCTGTTTTTCATTTCCTTTCTCTCATATTTAGGCCCCAGTTAATTGTGATCCACTGAGCGCTGAATTTAAAGCCAGACAGGCCCCAACACAGATCCTCAGCTCTGCCTCTTATGGGCTATGAGACCTAAAAGCAACTCACGGAAACAGCTCTTTTTTTTTTTTTTTTGGTCAAATGGGGTTGATATTATTAATCAATAGTTGTTGCAAAGATTGGGATGAGGCAATGTAAGTGAAAGCATTTTGCATAGTGCACAGAAAGTGGACCGGGTTGCTATTGGAGTTACCGCGACTCACCAGGCGTGAGGTCTCAGCGATGTCTTAGATATACCCGCTCTGCTCTCTGGAGCCTCTGCTCTGCTCACACCGGCTGCCTGGCCCCCCCAGCACCCCTGCACACACATTTCGGTGGCGCAAAGGGAACTAGCTAAAGTGATTCCTGCAGCCTAAACTGGGGAGCCGGGGGCCATGACTGTTAACCAAAGCCTTTGAAACTCCTCCTGTTGCTTGTAAAAATCAATTGTTTCAAGAGAAGGGAAAGCCGAGATAATTTAATTCTTAGTGGTGATTTTCTCATTTCCTCCCCCTTCCACACACAGGGCTGTCCCTCAAGGGTGATTTCAGGCACAAGCCCGGTCAGTACTTTATGAAGACCTCTGTGCTCACCAGCAGGCCGTTTCGGCCCGTCTACCCGTTTGAGCCTTATACTCCTGGCTTTTGAGTTCTTCTAGAATCTGCGATGGTCTGACCTGGAACCTCACCTAGCTTCCTCATTTTAAAGACAGGAGACTGAGGCTCAGAGGCTGCCCAGCGACACAGACACACATGCAGGGTCTTGATAAAGTTGAGGCTGACCTTTGACCGCCCTCTTCTCCTGCCTTTGGTAGCTGGTGTTCCATCCGGGAAGCAAAGAGAGCTGGAAAGTGGTTTTTCTAAAAACTAGACTTTGGTTCCTGTTTAGATGGAAGGAGTCCCTTACCCCACAGCAGGTACTAGTATAAACTACTGTCTGTCATTGGAAGAGAGTCGGGCATGGGGGCAGAGGACAGGTGGGGCCCCAGGAAGAGGTGGGGGGACCAGAAGGCCTTCTGGTTTTGCCCTGGGCTGGCCTCCGTGGCCTCAGCTAGAAGTCCTCTGTATAAAAACTTCACTGGTCATGGTCTGTCTGCTCTGAGAGGCTGGCTGGAAGCAGGCAGCCCGGTCACCCCCTAGCCTTCGTGGGGTGGCCAGGCCCCTGGGCTGCAGGGGGTGGGCTCCTTGCCAAACCCTTGGCCAGACTGATTCCTGTTGGCCTCTCTGCACAGCCCAGGTCTCTGGGGGACCTGGCAGCGGCTCAGGGAGAACCTCTGCCTCCTTCCCCCCTGCTTCCTCTGAAAACCAGGGTTTGCCCCACTCCCCTCCCCTTCTCCTGCTGGCTCCTCTCCTGGGCCCCAGGCAGTCAGGTCCCGTCCTTGCCTGCCTGCAGAACTCGTTGTTGCTGTAAGTCTAGGTGAGCCAAGCACTCAACTCTGTAACCGAATATTTATCCTTCATTAGGGCTTTTGTTCCCTTGGCTGTGGAAACCCTGGGAACCCCTAGGCTGGACAGCTCAGTCTCTTTCTCTCCGTTTCTCTGGCTTTGCCTGTCTCTTTCTTCCTCTGTCCTCCCTCTCCGCCTCTCTCTTTTGAGGGCATCCTTTTCCTTCGGTCTCCTCTCTCTGCCTCACGTGACAAGAAATAGGATTTTAACATTTTTTTTTTTTTTTTAAATTTCTAGGAGAGAGAGAGACAGCGTGAGCAGGGGAGGGTCAGAGGGAAAGGGAGACACAGACTCTGAAATAGGCTCCAGGCTCTGAGCTGGCAGTCAGCACAGAGCCCGACGCGGGGCTCGAACCCACGAACCGCAAGATCATGACCTAAGCGAAAGTTGGACGCTTAACCGACTAAGCCACCCAGGCGCCCCAAGAAATAGGATTTTAAGCCCACCCATGAGCTGAGCATTTATAGTAATTCTCAGCTCCACCTTCCAGGCTTTGGTGGCTCTGCTCCTTGGCTGATGGCCACTCCCAGTTACCTCTCCGGAGACAGAGCAGGCTGCCTGCCTCAAGCGCCCCCCCCGCCCCCCCCAACCAGCCTCCGAGTTGGCTGCAGACTGGCTCTAGTGATCAACATGCCCTCATTTCCAAAGGGAACACGAGAACCCGTGTGTGCCCTCCCCCTTGCTGGGACCTCGTCTTGCTGGATGCTCTGAAGGAAGGCAGGGCAAGGACCACAGGGCTCGGAGAGAAGGGCCTCGCGGCCTGGCCCCGTCCTCCATGCCAGGAATTAGACGGCTTCTCCCGGAGAGGCCCCCCAGATCTGGGCACAGCGCCTCGGGGGGACTTCCGCCCCAGGGCAGGCCTCTGGGTCCCTCCTGTCCTCAGAGAGGAGGCTTGTCAAGAAACCAGCAGGCCCTCAGCCCGCTGAGTACGAGTTGAGCGAAGAGCAGGACAAAGGTTAAGAATCCTATTTTCAAATCCTGTTTGCCATCTCTTCCCGGAACTGCATTTGTAATTTAATTCGGACTTAATTCTGATTCACTTTTGCAGTGAACACCATCTGTTTGCTTGACACTAAACAATGAGGCTCAAGCTCTGTTGATGTTCCTCAGGGGCCGGGAGGCCATGGCGGCCCTGGGGCTGAGGCTGCTGGGTCTGCTGCAGAGAGAGGTTTTTTTCACTGTTCTCTCTCCTCCCTTCCTTCCTGTGTTTCTTCTGCAGCCGATACTAGCACCTAGTCTTAAGCATGTTGTGAAAAGAGAGTAGCCTCATCCAGCAGCCAAATAGAATCAACACGAAGCCAGGCACATAGAAAGCACTCAGGTGTTAGCTACTCTTAGGACTCCTTCTCCTTCTCTCTGTTCCTTCCGTCTTCTCCCTTCCCTTCCCTCCCTTTCACCTGATTCCACGCCAAGGTGTTGCTCTCTCCGCAGATGGTGAGTTTGCCTGCTCCTCTAGGCTTGATGGCTGCGCTCTCTGGCTTCCAAGAGTCAGCACCAGGCAGAGGGGCACTTCTTAAACCAAGGCCTCCCTGCCTCTTCTTTCACCTCCTCCCCCCATGAGCTGGGCCATCGGCTGGGGTGGGGCTGAGAACCCTCAGGTAGAAGCAGACGGTGAGACGGGCCAGGGCCATAGTGGCAGGAAGAGCGAAATGTCAGTGCTGCCTCGCGCTCTCTGGGCCCACCGTGGATAGCGCTTCCCAAGGGGAACTGCGTGAGAGCGTTGATGCCGAGGAACAAGCATTTATAAACCTTCCTGTGCCGGGAACGTGGTCAGCAGCGGCCCAGGCTGACTCTGCCCCAGAGTTTTCCCGTCATGGCAGGAGCGTGGTCAGAATCTTCGTTTGTCACATTTTTGAAACCATTCTTGAGAAAGGGGTTTGTGGAGGCGGCGCCCTTCCCTCTACCTGACACAGCTGTTTCGGTATCGGTATCGGGGCCGCCGGGCCCTCGTCGGAAACATGACTAGGCCCCGAGTTCCTTTTGTTGGTTTTAGAACACAATTTTTTTTTCCTCCACGTAAAGTTCTTCTGTTCCCCTTTCTCTGGTGCAGCAGTTCCCGGTCATTTCCTGCCCAGAAAATACCCAGCGGCGAGCATGAAGCCACGAGGTGCCTGAACTAAGGGGACCCCGCCCAGATCCCCAGGTGCCAGTGTGAGGCTCCCTGGGGGGGGAGGCAGTCACCCCCTCAGCTTTCAGGAGGACACTTGCGGGTTGGAGTCAGTCTCCTCATCTCCCCTGGCAGGTCCCCCCCCCCCCGGGCAGCTCCGGGGCCCCCACCTGCGTGCCCGCGCCCCAGCAAGCCTCCCTCCCTCCACCTTGGTGTTTCCAAAGGGCGCCTCCAGTCCTGTCATCCCAGCCTTCCGGAAGAAGTCTTTGTTCTTTAAATGGGCTTTCCGTGCCCCTTGGGATCTAGGCCTTGCCTCCTCTCCATTCTTTCCCCACCACCGGGCCAGCCCCTACTTATTCCTCAAGACCCAGCACAAGCATCCGCATCTCCTTCCCCGACTGGACGCCCCCCGAGGCCCCCCGCCACTTCCCACCCTAGTGTGTTTCTGTGTCTGCCTTCCTGCTGGATTGTGAGCAGGTGGAAGCAAGAGAGTCTGTCTTCCTCCCAGTGTTTCCAACGTGGCCCTGAGCCGGTGCTCAGCCGTTGTTGACACATGACTGCAGTGTCACGGAGCCAAGCCCCACCTTTGGGGACGCCTCCTGTCCTGTGGCCCTGGCTTTTGCAGAGGCACCTCTTGGAATGGAGGGGGGCTCCCCTCGAGCTGGGTGTGAAGGCCTGGGCTGAGGGCTTGTTTGTCCCTTCTCAGCCCTGAGGGCCCTGTCACGCCCTCCACTTCCTCTCATTGTGCCTCCCTTCCTGTTTAGCTAGATTGTTAGGCTGGGGACATTTTTCCTCCCTTTGAGGACCTGCCTGAACGGAGCTATCTCTCCATTCCATCTCCCCTGACGTCTCCCAGACTCAAGTCCCTGATCTGCTGGTAGGCTCTGGAATCAACAGACGTGGGTCCAAACTCCATCTCTCCCCATTTAGCTGTGTGACGAGAGGCAAAGGTCTCACCCTCTCTGAACTTCAGTTTCCTCATCTGTAAAAGAGAACTGCTAACAGCCCTCACGGGACTAGGAGGGCGTAATGAGCTAAGGATGTCCGCACTCCTGGGCAGTGTGAGCTGTGGCTGTGTCATCCCAGCCTGCGCTGTGGGGCTCTGAGAAGAGCCAGCCGGACGCTCCCTGGATGCCTGCAAATCCAAACATCCTGTTCTTTTTTGAACTCCTTGCTAGAGAAACAGGGAAGAGCTCTTTTTTTTCCCTCCTACCCGTATCGGGTAGCACAAAAAACACAAGTCCGGCTGGGTTGAGCGGCTTGACTCTGGTGTTCAGGAGCTAATCCGAGCTGCTGAGCAGGGTGGCTGTTCCTTTCCTGGATTAGGGCTGATTCTGTGGGAACCAGACCACCCCTGAGGCCCAGGGCAGCCCTGATGCCTCCCCGGGGCCTGGGCCTGCCGAGGAGCCCCCTGCTCCTGGGGAAGGGGGGTCCTGGGCTCACGTCCTCCCCACCCCTCCTGCCTCCTTCCCTGCAGGTGAACTTCCACAGCCCCCGGAGTGGTCAGAGATGCTGGGCTGCGCGGACCCAGATGGAAAAGCGGCTGCTGGTGCTGGTGGTACTCCTGGTGGCCGGGCTGGTGGCCTGCTTGGCAGCGCTGGGCGTTCAATACCGGACAAGTAGGTGCCTCCGTGTTTCGATGTGGGCTTGACTCACTCCTGCCTCCGGCTCTGTCCATCCACTCGTGCGAGAGGGCTTCCCTGCTCAAGCCAGGCCTGGCCTTCAAGGCCAAGGAGGGAGCTGGGTCTGGATGGCTTGGTGCTGAGATGGACAGAGACATGGGAGGTGTCAGACAGCGTGGGTGGCGTAAAGGTTTTGGACATGAGTCCAAACACTGGCCCAGCCGTTTGTTGTCTGTGTGACCTTGGACAAGCCACTTAATCTCCCAGAACCTGTGTCTTCTCTAATGTGAATGGGGAAAATGGCGTCCAACCTGGGGCTCGCTCTGAGGTTTAGAGATAATGTCTATCACGTTATCACATACCTGATGCCTATTAGGACTTCTTTAACCTTCACTCTGGGTGCTATTATTGTTAAGATGTGGGCTGATTAGAGACACAGTATGGTGCTGTCCGTCATCCTTAGTTCCAACAAAATAGCAATACTAGCTTCCGTTTACTCAGTACTTTCCGTGGACCAAATCCACACCTCTTCTTTACAAATGTGGGCTCATTTCCTCCTCACAGCAACCCTGTGAGGTGTGGTTACTTTGGGCTCCATTTTATCTCTGAAGAAAGTGAGGCGGTGAGACAAAGTGACTTGCTCAAGGTTACGTGGCTGATGCAGAAGTGACGAGAGCAGCCAGATTTCAACTGCACGCTGGTGGGGGCCCCACCTGCCTTTGTGATTGGGGTGCGTGTTAGAACCCCTGGAAGAGCAGCCCTGTCACGGCCCAGTGGCCCTTCGTGTACTTCATTTGTACACATTGCAGTCACATTTCTGTACCGCACCTTGTTTAGCGGCATAATCAGGCCCCTCTGATCCTGCTGTCAGGTTCGAGGCTGGCCCTCTGTGTTTGGCTGAGAGGGTCTAGTACCTCATGTAGAGTTGATGCTCAGTAAGCACTTATGGAACTGGAAAGGGTGGAGCCGAGGAGGGGGAATCCAGCCGGCTCCGGGGTCTCTCACAGCCTGAGCCCCAGCATCTAGCTTTCCGATGGCAGATGGCCCATCAGAGCAGCTTCTGGGGGCCTTGCTTGGGGTCCAACCCCACCTCCTTGGTCACCTGATCTCTCATGCTATCAGAGAGATTATGACCCCTCACAGGATCTGGGAGCCTTCACCCCAGGCTTCTCTGAACCTTCTGCACTGTGAAGTCGCTGGCCTGCATGGCTGGCCATGTTAGACTGGGAGGGGGAGGGAGCATGAAGGCCCAGAGAGAGGGCAGGACCTCATCTGAGGCTGCCTTCCAGCCCCCTGTATCAGGCGCTCCGAGAGTGTCCCAGGAGTTCCCAGAAACTAGAAGGGAGACCCGGGGGCTGGGGCCCAGGCGGGGCCTGCAGGGAGCAGCCTTGCTTCGGCCTGTATCGCGGCCCGCTGAGGGCTGCAGGAGGGGTGTCCCCAGCCTGGATGAAAGGAACTCTCCCCCCAGGTGACGCTGAGCCCTGAGCCAACCCATGTGTCTTCACTGGCTGCCTTGGCCCGGGGAAAGCCGCAGCCACCCCAGATACTGACAGTCACCTCATGCCTGTCAGCAGGTGCTGGCATTGGTCACACCTGAGCCAACATCAGGCTATAGTCAAAGCACATTCTCTGCTCATCCTGAAAGACCCATCTCAAAGTTATGTCTGGGCCCTTAAATACATATTTATCCACCTTCATCCTGCACCCCCTTTCCAGAAACTTGCAGGTGCTTCCCAGACAACAGCAGCAAAATGCACAGATCCTCCCAGAAAAGATTCTTAAGTGTCTTACTCTGTGTTGAGGCCCCAGCACTGCCCGGACGGGTGCTCTGAACTAGATCTGGGACTGTTCCTGCTTTCTCGACTGGTCACGCACATCCTCAAAGGAAGAGAGATTTCCTGCCTGTTCAGGTGGCGACTGAGTGCCGGATGCAGCTCATTTCATTCACTCATTCACTCATTCACTCATTCATTCATTCATTCATTCATTCAGCAAACACCTATCAGACAGCTGTTAGGTGCCAAGTGCAATGCAGTGCAAAGGAAATGTAAATGTGAGTAAGGTGCTGGCCCTAGCCTCAAGCTCATGTTCCAGTCAGGGAGGGAGACAGGGAGACAGCCGTGACAAAGTATAGTCTGCTCAGAGAGCGAGCATCCAGGCAGCCAGCCAAGGGGCCCAGCAAGGACTGAGGGTCTGGGAAGGTTTTCCTCAACAGTTGAAGCCTTGAAAGTGTTGACCTTGATGTTAGATGGGGGGCGGGGAACCTGGAAACAATTCATTGATCAGATATGTGTTAAGCACCTGCTGAATCAGGAATAGCTGGGGAAGGATCTACAAACCATTAAGCAGGTAAACAACCAATTATTTATTGTTGCTTAAGCATGAGCTTGAGCTCAAGCTTAAGCATAAGCATGAGCTTAAGCACCTAGCAGACAGGTGCTTTAGTGAAGAACTCAGACCATTCAGAGTAACTCCCGGAGACTGGTTTCTTCTTTTGTTTTTAAACCCAAGTCCCCTTATGATAACCTCAAAAATAACTCATCCAAGATTACCCCCTCACCTCTCTTGCACGCATGTGGGCATGCAGATTCTGACATGTCTTGTTCCCCAAGAAGCACCATCTGGCAATCTGTCTCCTGGGCATTCCCACAAGCCAAGATATTGTCAGCCTTTACTTCCTGCAGTTTGTTGTAGAAAAACAATAGGTATTCTTTTGCTTTCCCAAATACGAAGTTCTATCATAATAGTGAATAGGCATTTTCAAACGATGCAGAAAGGCTCTTCCCGTTCCCCCACCCACCCTAAAGACTCTAGGAAATGTATTTTCCCTTGTAGGGGAGTGGGCTGTGCAACTTGGATTGAGACGGTCTCATCCAGAGATAGTTAAATGGCACCATCTTCCTGCCTCTTCCTTTCTCTGTTTTCCTGCCTGATGTGCCCGTAATTTGTAATTGTCGCATGGTTATCTCCAAACAAATAATTACCTCAAAATAAAGTTACCTTGATTTTTGTGGTGTTGTGTGGCTCCTCTGAGCCCTGCCAGACTTGGTGCCGGTCATCAGATGTTAAAAAGCCCCCAGGAGGGGCACCTGGGTGGCTCAGTCAGTTAAGCGTCCGACTTCGGCACAGTTCGTGATCTCATGGTTCGAGAGTTCAAGCCCTGTGTCAGGCTCTGTGCTGACAGCCCAGAGCCTGGAGCCTGATTCGCATTCTGTGTCTGCCTCTCCCCCACTCACATTGTCTCTCTGTCTCTCTCTCACACACACACAAAAAAAAACATTAAAAAAAAATTTTTTTAAGCCCCCAGGCGACCCCTGTGGGGCTGGTGCAGAAAACTCTGCATCGTTTTCTGCTCTCTGCAGGTTGGGTGGGAACATGGGGTCCAGCCGTGAAGGCAGCCATCATCACTGTGAAATCAGGTTCACTGTGCTTCCTCTCTAGATGGAGAAACTGAGGCTCAGGGAGATGAGGTTACCTGCACAAGTCTCAACCAGAATCAGAAAGCTGGGATTTGAACCCAGGTCTCAGAGCCTCCAGCCCCGGCCCCGCCACACTCCTTCCTGTGTGGTAGGGATGCCGAACTTGCCAGAAGGGCCGCCCCAGACCTGATGTGACTGGCAAAGAGGCCGTGAGGGAAAACAGGGAAGCTGCCCTTGGAGTTGCTGCAGCAGAGCAGAGCTGGCTCAGCCTTGGCCCTCCCCCTCGGCCCGGTGACCCTGTTCCGTTCACTCACACAGAGCCTCGGTTTCCTCCTCTTTGGACCGGGCATCACAGCTGTCTGCAGTGAGGCCTGAAGGAGATGATGAATGTGTGTAAAGTCCTTCTTGTCGCCTGCGTGGCGTGTCAGCGGACGGTCCCGCTGGGCTCAGGCTCTTAGTCACGAGGCCTCCACCTCCCACAGAGTCGGGCTTCTCTTGCCGCCTTGGACTGGACCCCTGCTAAGGCTGCCCAGTTTGGTCCCTCTGCTGGAGCCCTCTGACCAACACGGAGGCAGGGGTCCACCCCCTCTTCTTGCCTCTGGCCTTTGAAGAGCCGTCACTGCCTCTGCCCCGTGTCATAGGAGAGCCAGTCAGAAACAGCTGATTCACTGGGGGCACTGAGAGTATTTGGCAGCCCTGCCCACGGCCCACCTGCACCGGCTACCATCCCTCCTTAGGGAGGCACCTGACAGATGGGGCCACCCTGGACCCCACCTGTCATTGCTGGGATAGCACCCCTCCAGGCCCACCGGACACAGAGCAGCGAGAGGATGGGGTACCTTGGCTGTTGAACAAGACACTTAGCTTCTCTGTGCCTCAGTGTCACTTGTATACAAAAATGGCCTTAAGCAAAATGGTCTCTTAGGTTTGTTTTGTTTTTGTTTCTTTGAGAGTCAGTGAGATAATCTCCCACCGTGTACTCAGTGGGAATGATTTGTCTTAGTTTTTTTGGTTCCTGATAGGCTCTCCTTTATCCTAAGTCTTGGCACCATATTGTCTGTGTCACCCGTTTGTCATGGACTAAATAAACTCAGTTTATGTTTGTAGAATAAATGTCAGACATTTCTGCTCCTGTCGTCATTTAACTTTTCTTGTATAATGTCTGTAGCCCCAGATAAATTACTAGCTCTTAAAGGAAAGGTCTATGCCTTTTATATCCTTCACCACACACACACACACACACACACACACACACACACTGTCACACCACACTCAATAAGAGTCTAGAAGATACTCAGTAATTATTTTGTCGAATAAATGAATGCATGAATGAGTGAATCATTTTGTTGAACATCAGGGAATAAGAAAAAATCAATAAATATTTGTGGAAAGAAGGACTGATTAAGAGAAACACCTTTGTTCTGGGTACTTGTCAAGCCATAGAAAACGTTTTCAAATGGGATCTCAACAAAAGTCTTGTTTTACAAGCCAGGAAATCATTAATCTACTGAAACCATTTCTCTCTGGAAGTCTAGCGACTGTCCAGCTCCAAATCCAGCCGGTCAGGGCTAGGGTGGCACACGGCACCCCAGGCCACCTGCACTATATTCCCACAGCCTTCTCCCTGCCCTTCACTGGCCTCTTCTCTTTGACCCCTGCCAGGAACCCCCCCAGTGTGCCTAAGTGAGGCCTGCGTCTCTGTGACCAGCTCCATCTTGAGTTCCATGGACCCCACGGTGGACCCCTGCCAGGACTTCTTCACCTACGCCTGTGGCGGCTGGATCAAAGCCAACCCTGTGCCTGACGGCCACTCGCGCTGGGGGACCTTCAGCAACCTCTGGGAACACAACCAAGCCATCATCAAGCACCTCCTCGGTAAGCACCCAGCAGGAGGCCAGCGCGTGGGCTGCGGAGGGGAGCTGTCAGCAGAACCTACCTGGCCAGGCCTGGTTAGAGCAAGGGCTTGACAGAAGGGATGACCAGAGACTTTGGAGTTGGTGAAACCGGGTTAGAATGTCTGCCCCGTCACTCATTGTGTGGTCCCGAGTAAGTTACTGGTCTCTGAGCCTCAGTCCCTTCATCTATAAAAATGGGAGTCATACATGGGGATGAAAGGTACAGCATAGGGAATGTAGTTGATGGTACCATAATAGCCTTGTGTGGGGACAGACGGCTATTCTTGGAGTGAACATAGCACAGCGTATAGACTTGTCGAATCACTGTGTTGTACACCTGGAACCATGTAACATGGTGCGTTACCTATAATCAAGTAAAAGAGTTTTGTTAATGTTTATTTATTTTGAGAGAGAAAGAGAGAGAGAATCCTAAGCAGGCTCCATGCTCAGCATGGAGCCCGACTCAGGGCTTGATCTCACAACTGTGAGCCAAAATCAAGAGTCAGATGCTTAACTGACAGAACCACCCAAACACCCCCAAAAGAAAAAGATTTTTTTTAATTTTTTTTAATGTTTTATTTATTTCTGAGAGAGAGTATGAGCAGGGAGGGTCAGAGAGAGAGGGAGACACAGAATCTGAAACAGGCTCCAGGCTCTGAGCTGGCAGTGAGCACAGAGCCCGATGTGGGGCTCGAACCCATGAACCGTGAGATCATGACCTGAGCTGAGGTTGGACGCTTAACCGACTGAGCCACCCAGGCGCAAAAGAAAAATTTTTTAATGGGACTAATAATACCCAAACTTCAGAGTTTTGAGAACTATGCAGCACATGTGTACACAGTTCACATGGTATGTGTGGCACATAGTAGGTGCACGAGAACTGGCAACTGAGGTCCTTGCTTTTGAGGCTTTAAGCTGCGGCTTAGCTTTGACCAGCATTGACCGTGAGCTTTGACAGCTGTGAGCCCAGGGAACCAAGGCTGAGCACTCTTGATCAGACTTTAAGGTTGTGAGCAGATGAAATTAGAACAACAGTTTATCTGAGAGTTTACGCATCACAGGCAGGGATGCGGTGCTTGGGCTTGTACGATAAACCGTTTGGCTAAAGTTCTCCTCTTTGCGCCTTGTTGGGCCTAGGCACCACTAGTTGACCTTGGTGTTGGTGGTTTTATCCTTAGATTAGAGCCCCATGTCTGTCTTGTTTGCAGGGTTAATGTTTGTTGAATTAACCCCTACTCATTGGAGTCGGTCCCCCATGTGAATTCACAACACCCAGCACAACATAAAGAGATCCTGACCTGAGCCCCTCGGCAGCTGAGACCTTGGCCAGCCCTCTCCTGCGGCCCCGGCCCCATCCTGGGACCTAAATGCTGGGAGAGGCTAGATCACGAAAAGCCGTCAGTGACAGAACTTAAATTCAGAGATTCAACAGACACTAAGTTTTTTAAAAATACCTTTAAGCTACTCCAAGTAAGTAAAATATAAGAAGAGACCCCAAAGGGGACAAATCTTCTCAAACAGACAGAAACCTTCCTACGAGACAGGAAAATATTCTAACTTGACAATCACGAATCTCAGGCAATTGTGCCTTTTAGATGGCAGCGGAAATAAGAGGACCAGATCAGGCGAGCTGTCCTTTCCACGCCAGCCTCCGGGGGGCAGAAGTGCTGCTGCTGCTGGGTTTGACCCGCCCACCATTTCTCCTTGGCCCCCCTCAGCAGCCCCCTGTGCGGTCCAGCCTCCTCCGGTTCGAGGCCCTGAGGATCAGAGCAGGGTGGTGCTTGGAGGTGTGCTGAAGGAACTCAGTGTGTCTGGGACAGCAAAGCCCCCTACCCGCTATATGCTATCGGGGTGCCTCTGAAGGGGGACACCGCCTTTCATTTCAGAACTAGAAGCTTAACAGGCACATATGTCTACGGGAGCCAGACTGGAATTCAGGATGTCCCTTCTCCAACATCTAAAGACAGCCAAGGGCATGGCACAGGCCAACAGCCAATGCAGGAGAATGGTCCAAGTAGGAAACAAGATGGCCTAGGGCCTCTCCTCGAATCACCAGGACCTGGGTTCAAATCCTGCCTCTACCACTTGTTGTGTGATCTCGGGTCAATGACGTGGCTTCTCAGGGCTTCTCCTCTCATCAGTATAATGGGAACCATGCCTCCTCCAGGTTATGAAAATAAAGTGGGAAAAATGTATTTAAAGTGCATTACCAGGGTGCCTGGGTGGCTCAGTCGGTTAAGCGTCTGACTCTTGATCTCGGCTCAGCTCATGATCTCATGGTTCGTGGGATGGAGGCCCACGTCGTCAGGCTCTGTGCTGACCGCACGGAGTCTGCTTGGGATTTTCTCTTTCCCTCGCTCTCTGCCCCTCCCCCACTCTCACACCCGCATTCTCTCTCAAACTAAATGAATATAACTTAAAAAAAAAAAATAAAGTGCATTGCCTAGGCCTGGCATAGTGTGGTGGCTGCTGGGTATATTAGTGTTACAGTTTTTATTCACCTTTGACCTTTGCAGAGTAGTTTAGTTTACAGAGCTCTTTTTGTAGATGTCATCCTGTTCGATCCTGTAGGTCAGAGCAAAGAAGGTTTCATTCATCGCATTTGATAGATGTGGAAACTAAAGTCCAGAGGCATCCGCAGGACAGACTAGTAGGTGGCATGGCTGGGACTTGCCTGAATCGGGGCCAGGTGTCCTTCCCCCACCGTCTCACACCACCTCCTTCAGATATAAGGGGCACGTATGACTCCGCCCATCTTGCTGGCAGCGTGGAGCATCGAGGGTCAAAAGGAAACTGATGTTTGTTGAGTGTCTGCTGCTTGCCATGCTCTGTACCAGGCTCTTTATATCCACTGCCTCCATTGTCACAACCTCTCTGGGACTTAGGAACCCTTGTTCCCACGTTACAGATAAGGAAACCAGCTCAGAGGTGTTAAGTAACTTTGCCGAGGATACATTGCTGGTCCTGAATGCAGAGGGGCTCCAGCCCTAGGGAGCACCGAGAGGAGACAGAGAAGACAGGCAGGGAGGCCTTCTGACTTTCCAGTTGGGCCCGGGACTGGCCCTGTGTGTGGTGCCCGTGGCTGTGCTCCTGCCAGTCCTTATCAGAAGGACCTTGAGTCTTTGCTAGGACTGACTCCCTCCCCCATCCTCCTGTCCCTCCCCTCAGCTGGCAGCGCCCATGAGGACTGGGCTCTAGTCTGCGCCCTGGCCTCAACATCCATCCTGTCCCTGAGAGTCAAGGTGGAGGTAGAGAGCTGTGCTGTGCTGGGTACGGAACAGCCAGAACCCAGAACCGTGCATTCAAAGCCCCCGACCCTGCGACTAGGGTCTGGTGGGGTCAGAAGGCGGGACTGCAGGGTTTTGAAGTCAGGCAGCCGTGGCATGCTAGCTTATCACATGTGGCCTTGGACAAGTGACACGCCTCCTCTCCGGCTTCATTTCCTTATCTATAACATGGGGGTAGTGATGCCATCTAACCCAAGGTTACTGCGAGTAGGGGCTTGTGTGTGCTAAGTCAGCGTGCTTGGCACACAGCTTGGTACATAGTAAGTGCTCAGCAAAGCAGAGCCACCCAGGATGCCAGCCCAGACCGCTCCCTGACAAGCCGTGTGACCACAGAGAAGCTAATCAGGCTCCTCGTCTGTAAGGTGGGAACTGACTCGGAGCATTGATGGGGATGTTGTAAGGATTAGTGCGGTGGCCAAAGAAAACCTCATTATTGCTTATTTTATTTCTTACAAAGGTGCTGATGTGGACCTAGTTATTAGGGAAAGAGGTACAGGCATATCCATGACCATGCTAGGTTGTTTACTTGTATTATTTTATTTAAGCCGTGGATGTGTATATCCATTGTACAGATGGGACTCACAAATACCTAGGAAGTAGTGAGCTTTAGCTGAGAGTTGGCTCCGGAGCTAGGGAGCCTCAAACCTGCACTCTTTCTCTACTGACTTCCCCGAGTCAGATTCACCTTGCAGAGGCCACAGAGAGGCCCAGAAGCACGATTCACCAACCGCCTTTTCCCAGTGGCAGCTTGATTAAGCTCTCCAGTCTAGGTGGGACCTGGCCAAGGCCTGATGAACACAGTGGGTGAGGTCATCCCTGAGTCCTAATGACCAGAAGCTTATGACCAGAAGGCATATCCTAGAGACCCTTCCTGTCAGGCCCATCCCTGGGAATTAGTCTGGAAATGGCCTCTCACCTGTGGGTCTTGATACCTGGGATTTTGATACTTGGAAACCCCCAAAGGGGCAGGAGGCAGGTGAGTGGGTTACAAAAAAATGCAGGAACATGGGCCAGTGCATTCCTGGGCTCAAGGCCAGGCTGGTTTCAGCTTCCTCAGGACGTGGGGTCAGCCAGCCGGCCTCAGGAGCAGGACCGGAGCTGGTGGGGAGTGAAGTGTGCCGGGGGTGCCCAGGCTGGCCAAGCCGGCCTGGCGCTGGCGTCTCTGGAAGGAGAAGGAACGTTCAGAGTGCCGATGAGCCAGTCCTTTCTCAGAACAGTGAATTCACTCTGGCTCCCTCAGAGGACATCAGGCAGATCTGTAGCAGGTGGACTGAACTCTGCCAAGTGCCACTGTCCTCAGCATGGGACACAGGTGCCTCACCCAGCAGACACTCTGCCTCACCCAAGTTGCCGGCTTGGGCTGTCCTTGTGGGCCTTGGGGAGGCAAGAGTGTGGCCTCCCTTCATCAGGGGAAGGATGCAGCTGAACCTCTCACCCTTAGGCTGGGCCTCTCCCCCCGACTATCTGGACTACCTGCCTCACCCTTTCCAGTCCTACAGGACTTTTCTCAAATCTGCTTCCTCTGTGAGGCCTTCTGTGGCTACCAAAGGGCTTCTCTGAGTTTGAGCTACAATCGCACTCTATGTGCCTGTCGTCTGTACCAAATAAGATTGATGCATGCAAAATTAATGCCTGGTTTTTGTAACCATTTGAGCAACCCATATTCCGCAAGGAATTTGTGGTCTCCCCTCTTTCTACCCCAGCGCCAGTCTGCCTGAGAAATAGAGACAGAATCATTCCATCAGTATTAAATTGGTCCATGTCAGTGACTTGGCAATGAATCATGTCGCCCTGTGATACCTTTTGCACTTTTATTTTGGTTTGTTTTCCCAGTAGTTGCTGTCTAGCTTTGTTTCATCTTCCCATGCGTATTGGAAGCGCTGCGGACACGCTGTGTCCAACACGCTCTCTGTCCGGTGTTGTGTTCTGAGGACCAGGGTGGGTGTCCAGGGCTTCTCTGGGCTGGCTGGGCTACTTTGGTGCTGCCTCTGGCTTTCCCGGCCAACCTCCGGGAAAGGAAAGGAATGCAGAGAGAGCTCAGGTCCCTGTTGTGGCCTCAGCCACTTGCTTGTGGGACCTTGGGCACGTTACTCAACCTCTTGCCTATTAATTGGGCGTGATCCTAATAACACCCACTGGTGGAAACTGTTAGGACACGATGCGCACACACAGCCACACCCACACACAGAGGAAGCAGTTCATTTTCTCAGGGAGGCTTAAGAATGCTTGGGTTCAGGGGCGCCTGGGTGGCTTAGTCGGTTAAGCGTCCGACTTTCGCTTAGGTCATGATCTCGCAGTTCGTGAGTTCGAGCCCCAAGTCAGACTCTGTGCTGACTGCCAGCTCAGAGCCTGGAGCCTGTTTCAGTCTGTGACTCCCTCTCTCTCTGACCCTCCCCTGCTCACGCTCTCTCTCTCTCTCTTTCCTAGAAATAAATTTAAAAAAATTTAAAAAAAAAAAAAAAAAAAAAAAGAATGCTTGGGTTCAGGGGCACCTGGGTGGCTTAGTCGGTTAAGCGTCCGACTTTCGCTTAGGTCATGATCTCGCAGTTCGTGAGTTCGAGCCCCGTGTCAGACTCTGTGCTGACTGCCAGCTCAGAGCCTGGAGCCTGTTTCAGTCTGTGACTCCCTCTCTCTCTGACCCTCCCCTGCTCACGCTCTCTCTCTCTCTCTCTCTCTCTCCTAGAAATAAATAAAAACATTAAAAAAAAAAAAAAGAATGCTTGGGTTCAAATGCCAACACATCACATATAAGCTTTGCCTCCCTACGCAGGTTCCTTCCTCTCCCTCAGCCTCACTCTCTCTCCCCGTGAAATGGGGGCATAGTACCGCCTCGGGCTGTCAGTGTGCAGATGAGTAGATCTTGACCAGGGCTTGGCCTGCAGTAGGCACTAGTCATGGTAATGGTTTTATCATTTATTATTGTTCTTCAGCAGGAAAAGGTGCTTTGTCTATCTGCTCCCCTACTTCCACTCACAGGATGGGGCCTGTGACAGCCTGAACTGAGTCTGTGGTTTTATCTAAATCAAGTGCAGGTCTTCCCCTGATGTGGAGCTCTACAGGCTCCTGGCCAGATGGCCCTTCTGCGGCACAAGGACCACAGAACCACAGAATTCCCAGGAACCCCCATTCCTGCAGCCCACCCAGCTTCCAAGGATTGGTTTCCTCCCGGGGAGTGGTGTGGGAGAGGGTGTTCCAATAAAAACTTACAGAGGAAGAAGTGGGCCGATTAAATGGAGTGCTATGTTTCCTCTTCGGGAGTTTGGGGAAGTGACTGAGGAAGTTTCTGGAACTCAGGGTACCTGGAAGGAAGTACCCAGGCAATTGGGAGGCCTGTTGTCTGGCCCTGGGCTGCCAAACTAGTTTCACACCGTGGGGTCCCTGGAAGTGCCACCATATTGAAAACATGGCCCCCAGCTCCGTCCTGGGAGCTATACTGTTGATTGCGCCTCGGCTGCTCCCATGGAACTTTCTTCTGGAAAGTAAGCGCCAGCAGGGATGTCTTCAAGGAGTCCAAGGTTTTCCTCACGAGAAAACTATGTGTGGCTCATCCCTCAGGCTGATGTGATCGATATCTTTCTTTACAGAGCTCCCAGAATATTCCATCATCCATTCCTCTGTTCACCAGTTATATATTACACACCAACTGCATGCCAGACATCACTAGGTGCTGGGATCGCGTAAGGAATAAGACAGCCTTTCCTTATGGAAACGTTCCAGTGAGGGAGACAGTAAACAAGTAAACAAGCAAATAAGGAATATGGTTGTGAAGCGTTAGGGCTTTGAAACCCGTCACGTAGGAAGCAGGGCCAGGAAGGGAAGGGGCCACTGTCACTACAGCGTTCAAGGAGGGATGGGCTTTCAGAGGAGGGACATTTGGACCGAAACTTGAATTAATTGTCAAGAGAGTGGACCACATGGATGTGAGGAGAAAATTATGCCAGGCAGGACAGTGAGCACAGTGGCCCTGGGGCGGGGGTCCGGGGGCAAGAGACAGACAGTGGGTGGAAGCCCCGACCAAAGGCAGTGTTTCCTCACCTTTTTTCATTATTGCCCCCTCCCTAAAATTATTTTTCTGCTTTATTTTTTTTAATTCAATTTCCTTAAAGAAATAAGCAAAAATAGTTCATGCATTTCTCCCACCACCCCACCCACCAACTCTACCAACCACGAATCTGTTCTCTAGATCTACCAGCTTGGTTTTTGTTTTATATATATGTTACATATGATATATATACATATATATATATATATATAATTTGTGTTTGTCCGTGTAACTTCCTTCACTTGGCATAATATCCTAAGGGTTTCATCCATGTCATCACAAATGGCAAGATTTCCTTCTTTTTTATGGATGAATAATATTCCTGTGTGTGTGTGTGTGTGTACGTGTGCGTGTGTGTGTGTGTTCTTTATCCAATTCACCCATCAGTGGGCACTTAGGTTGTTTCAATATCTTGCTTATTGTAAATAATGCTGCAATGAATGTACAGGTGCATATATGTTTTTGAGTTAGTGTTTTCGTTTTCTTTGTGTACATATCCAGAAGTAGAGTTGCTGGATCATAGGGTAGTTCTATTTTTAATTTTTTGAGGAACCTCCCTACTGTTTTCCACAGTGGTGGCACCAATTTATTTTCCCACCAACAGTGCACGAGGGTTTCCTTTTCTCCACATTCTCGCCAATACTTGTTACTTGTCTTTTTGATACTAGTCATTCTGACAGCTGTGAGATGATCTCTCCTTGTGGTTTTGGTTTGCATTTCCTGATGGTGAGTCATGTTGAACACCTTTTCATGTGGCTGTTGGCCATCTGTATGTCTCCTTCTTCATGTCTTCTGTCCATTTTTTAAAATGTATTTATTTATTTATTTTAATGTTTTATTTATTTTTAGGAGAGAGAGAGAGACAGCGTGAGCAGGGGAGGGGCAGAGAGAGAGGAAGTCACAGACTGAAACAGGCTCCAGGCTCTGAACTGGCAGTCAGCACACAGCCCGACGCGGGGCTCGAACCCACGATCCGTGAGATCATGACCCAAGTGAAAGTCGGACGCTTAACCGACTAAGCCACCCAGGCGCCCCTAAAATGTATTTATTTTTGAGACAGAGAGAGAGAGAGAGCAAGAAAGAAAACGAGTGGGGGAGGGGCAGAGAGCGAGAGAGGGAATCCCAAACAGACTCTGCATTGCCAGCACACAGCCCAACACAGGACTCAAACTCACAAACTGTGAGATCATGACCTGAGCCAAAACCAAGAGTGAGATGCTCGACCGACTGAGCCACCCAGCTGCCCCTCTTCTGTCCATTTTTTTAATCAGATTTTTTTTTTTTTTTTGCTGTTGAATTGTATGAGTTCTTTATATATTTTGGATATTAGCCCCTTATCAGATGTATGATTTGTATGTATTTTCTCCCATTAGTAGGTTGCCTTTTCATTTTGTGGATGGTTTCCTCCGCTGTACAGAAGCTTTTTAGTTTGATGTAGTCCCACGTGTTTCTTCTAAATGTTCATCCGATATTTACGTCCTTCATCCATTTTGAGTTAATTTTGCGTGTGTGTGGCATAAGATGGTGGTCCAGGCTCATTCTTTTGAGTGTGGCTGTCCAGTTTTTGCAACACCACTTATTGAAGAGACCTTCCTTTCCCTATTGTATGTCCTTGGCTCCTGTGTCATAAAGTAACTGACAATGTATATGTGGGTTTATTTCTTTCTATCCTGTTCCGTTGATCTATGTGTCTGTTTTTATGCCAATACCATACCGTCTTCATTACTATAGCTTTGTATTACAGCTTGAAATCAGGGAGCGTGATGCCTCCAGCTTTGTTCTTCTTTCTTAAGATTACTCTGGGGATGCCTGGGTGGCTAAGTTGGGTAAGCATCCAACTCTTGATCTCAGCTCAGGTCTTGATCTCATGGTCATGAGTTCAGCCCTGTATGGAGCCTACTTAAAAAAAATAAAAATAAAAAAGTAAAAAAGATTACTCTGGCTATTCAGGGTCTTTCATGGTTCCATACCAATTTTAGGATTGCTTGTTCTATTTCTGTAAAAAGTGCCGTTGGAATTTTGATAGGGATTGCATTGAATCTGTACATTACTTTGGGTAGTATGGACAGTGTAACAGTAGTAATTCTTCCAGTCTCTGAGCAAAGAATATCTTTCCATTTAAGTATCTTCTCCAATTTCTTTCACCAATATCTTGTAGTGTTGCTCTTTCATACTCTTTCATAGCTCTTTCAACTTCTTGGTTAAATTTATTCCTAGATTTTTTTTTTTATGTAATTGTAAATGGGAGTGTTTTCTTAATTTCTCTTTTTGATAGTTCATTATTAGTGTAGTATAGAAATACAACAGGGACGCCTGGGTGGCTCATTTGGTTAAGTGTTTGACTCCTGATTTCGGCTCAGGTCATGATCTCATGTTTCATGAGTTTGAGCCTTGAATCTGCACTAACAGAGCAGAGCCTGCTTGGGATTCTCTCTTTCCTTCTCGCTCTGCCCCTCCCCCACTCATGCTGTCTCTCTCTCTCCCTTTCTCTCTCAAATAAACTTTTAAAAAAAAAAGTACAACAGACTTTTGTGTATTGATGTTGTATCTTGTTCCTTTATTAGATTTATAAGTTCTGACAGGTTGATGGAGTCTTTAGGGTTTTTTGTATATAATATCACGTTCTCTGCAAATAGTCACAGTTTTACTTCTTCCAATCTTTTTTTTTTTCAAAATTGAAAAATTTATTCTCTCACCATATTCACAGAACAAAAGATTTATAACTTGTTTAATATGATAGATTTATGTACTTTTTCCTTTCCAATTCAGATGCCTTTTATTTCTTTTTCTTAACTAATTGCTCTGACTACAGCTCTCAGTGCTGTTGAATAAAAGTGGCAAGAGTGGACATCCTAGCCTTTACCTGATCTTAGAGGAAAAGCTTTCACCAGTGAGTATGATGTTAGCTGTGGGCCTCTATTATGTGGAGGCACGTTCCCTTTATGCTTTGTTGAGAGTTTGTTGAGAGTCCATCATAAATGGATGTTGAATTTTGTCAAATGCTTTTTCTGCATCTATTGAGGTGATACCATTTTTATCCTTCATTGTGGACATTGAACCATCCTTGCATCCGTGTAATAAATCCTACTTGATTGTGGTGTATGATCCTTTTAATGTTTTATTGAATTTTGTTTGCTAAGATTTTGTTGAGGATTTTTGCATCTATGTTCATCAGGGATGTTGGCGTATAATTTTCTTTTCTTGGGGCATCTTCGGTTTTGGTATCAGAGTAATGGTGGCTTTGCCAAATAAGTTTGGAAGAATTCTCTCTTCTGTCTTTTGGAAGAGTTTGAGAAAGATTGGTCCCTTAATTCTTTGTTGACTGTTTGGTAGAACTCACCAGTGAAGCTGTCTCGTCCTAGATTTTTGTTTGTTGAGAGGTTTTTGATTACTGATTCAGCCACCTAGAAATTGGTCTGTTCAGATTTTCTGTTTTATCATGATTCAGTCTCCTATTTCTAGGAGTTTATCCATTTCATCTATGTTGTCCAGGAAAGATACAAGAGATCGTATCCTTACTTACTGTTTATGTTAAACAGTTATGTTTCATCTATGTTAAACTTACTGTTTATGTACTGAGTATACACATGAAAGGGTGAGATGTTTCTGCTCCCTAAGAGTTAATTCTCTCTCCCTTCGGGGACAATATGGTCCCTGTTGAGAAAGCATGATTTAGGGCCTTATAGGAATTTGTGTACGCCAGGGCGTATTTGAACTCAGAGTTTTTCAAGACACTAGCTCTGTAAAGTCCACACCCAGGGTTCCACCTCGGTGTCTACTAGGCACCTTCAGCTAAATCCCTAATCCCTTCTCTGCTGTCACCCTGGCCCAAGCCCGCACCATCGCCCCCCGCGTCTGTTGCGGTGGCCCTCCAGGTCACAGGTGCCCTACAGAAGAGGATGAAGGACAGGAGAGGGGAGGGGGTGCTGGCGGTTGTCCCAGTGGGCTCTATGAACCAGAGGGAGGCAGGGAGAGCCATGGAGGAGCTGGACCTTCTCCCAGAACTCCAGCCCCCGCCGGTGTCACTGTGGGAATACAGGGGGCATAAACACCAGTTCCTGGTGAGGCCTGTGCCCCTGGCCCTTCCTGCCACACCTGCCTCATTTCCTCCCCGTGCAAGTCTCCATCAAGCACTGACCTCGTCGTCATCTTAGCGCCCAGATATGGCATCCTTCCTCATCAGAGGCAGACGCTGGGCTCTGTTCTTCCGGCAAACGCTGCTGGGGGCTACTCCTCTGAGTTCAGGCACAAGTAGGATGCAAACTGGTGGGTGAGGGAGCCCAAGCACAGACCCCCATGTCACCTCCGCACTGAGCTCAGCCTTCAGCCCAGAGTTCAGGCGAGGGGTTCCCCGGGGCCTCCCCCACCGTCCTTTCTCAGGGCCTCCTGTCCTCAAAGCGTTTGCCCTCTGTGCAGTCAGATGCTTTGTGATCATCCTGTTATGGTCCGTCTCGCCCACCAGGCTACAGGCCTTCTGTGGACAGACGCGTATCTGCGTGGCCTGCCGCGCTCTCCCCCCCCCCCAGCCCGGCAGCCACCAAACCATAGGAACTCAATAAATATTTGTGGAAAAACAGGTGAATGTGAGATCCAGGGTGTGGAGCTCAGAGGAAGGAAGTACTCATCAGGGGCAGCCTCTCAGCAAAGGAGAGCGGGAGGGTGTGCATGTTTGAGGGACGGTTCTGTCTGGCTGGGGATAATGCGGGGGAAGATGGGCAGTGGCCTTGGGGCCTGGTTCTGTCATCGGCCAGAGCACACAGAGCACACTCCCTCATCACTGACTCTGGCATTTCAGGGTCATAGCCAGAGCCACATATGGAGAGTGAGAGCTGCTTTCAGGCTCTGGCAAGCAATGATGATTCTTGTGCTTTCCCTTCTAACAGCCCAGCTGCGGGAGGCACTGTCATAGAAACAAAGCTTCTGGCAGGGGGGGAAGCGTGGAAACTCCCCTTTTGCTTTCCCTGAAGTTCCGCTTCCTGAGTCTGAGGAGCAGGGAGAGGTCCAGCTCTCCCCCTGTCTGCCCTCCCCTTCGGAAGCCTCCCCTCGTGCTCTGGAAGGGAGTATGGGACACGCAGGCACTTCCAGGCTTCAGCAGCACGGCAGGCTGTGGTTTCCAGGGCTGGACCCTCAGGCCCCTGGACCACTCTCTCTCTTGGGGTTCTCCTGTCTCTGCATCTCCCTTCAGATGAGCCCAGGCTGGTCCCATGCCCTCTTCAGGGGCGTCACCCTGACTTCAGCAAGATGGGGGTTGATGCTCTCTGGCCAGAGAAAACTGCAGTATTAGTTATGGTAAGAATTTGGGGGAGGGCAGGTGGGCTCTTCCGACAAGGGCTGGGAGAGCTAAAGTGACCCATGCTGAAAGTCAGGTCAAGAGGTGACTCATGCCCCCTGCACCGCAGGCCACCCCAAATGGATTGGTTTTCTCTAGATAGCATGGCCTTGTGTGCCTCGTGTTTCCCCAAACACTCCAACTCCATCCAAACCCAAGGCTCTTTCCCCTCATTTCTACTTAGTGAATAACTTCTTGCCTTTAAAAGAACCAGCTGTGGGGGAGGGGGCGCCTGGGTAGTGCAGTCAGTTAAGTGTCTGACTCTTGACCTCAACTCAGGTCATGATCTCGTGGTTCCTGAGTTTAAGCCCCTCATCGGGCTCTGCGCTGATAACAAAGAACCTGCTTGGGATTCTGTCTCTCCTTCTCTCTGATCCTCCCCCATGAGTACTCTCTCTCTCAAAATAAATCAAGAAACTTTAAAATTTTTTTAAAAGAACCAGCCCGGAAAGCCTACCTGGCTCAGTCCATGGAGCATACAAAACACCTGATCTAGGGGTTGTAAGTTCGAGCCCCATGGTGCACATAGAGCCTACTAAAAAAAATATTTTTAATAAGAAATAAATAAAAGAACCAGCTTAGAGCTAGAGTCCCCTGCCCCACCTCACCCCACCAAAGGGTATGAATTTTCTCAGGGCTCCACAGCCATTTGTGTTAAAGTACCTCGGTGTCTCCCGGTCATTTCTTTGCTTGGCTATTGTGAACTCCCTGGAGGCAGAGACTATGTGGGTCTTATTCATGTCTGTAAAACTCAGAGCTCAGCCCAATGCCTGGCACTCGATAGGTGCTCCATGTTAGGGCCTTCATGAAAGAACACTCCAGAGAAGCCCCATCAGAAAGATGGCCTCTGGGAGAGGCCTTGAAGGCTATAGGATTTTGACAGTGTCCCAAACAGGAGGGCTGGGGGAACTTTTTGTTCATGTGTTTTCTTGTCTGTTATCTGTGTCCTCGTACTAGAAAAGAAGCTCCATGGGGACAGGGGCATTGTCTTTTGCGTCCCCAAAACTTGTGCAGTGCGTAGCACAGAGTAAGCATCTAGTATCTATTTAGTGGATGAATGGATAAGGTTCTGCCAGAAAAGTCTTCATGGAGGAGGTGGGGTTTGAGAGAGTCTTTGAAAGAAGCAAAAGAAGGAATTTCTGGGTCCAGGAGAAGTGAATTGGAAATGAGGAAAGGTGACCAGAGCAGTGAGGAAGGGGTTTCCCAGGGAGGCAGCAAGGTGGACAGACAGGCGTTATCTGGACCTGGGTCTGAGGTGAAGGCTCAGGCATAGGAGCCCCGGCACACAGTAGGTCCTTTATGACCTGAACAGAAGGACCTGTCACCTTCACTGGGTATAGGCAGTGCCCTGCTCTGTGCTGGTGGTGCACGTATAGGAGTGTGGCCCTCAGCGGGCGGCCCCTGGACTCAGACACCGCGGACAGGGCGAAGGGGACCCAGGTCTCCCAGGCGTCCCGGTGCAAGGATGGAGATGCTCACTGCTGAGTTAGGAAGAGAAATGGCAAAAGCACTCTGCGTGAACTGTAAGTCCAATGAACAAGCCGGGACCCTCAGGGGAGGAAGGGAGAAGGAAACTCCTGGGGAATGAGGCCTTGAAGCTTCCATTCAGCTCCAGGCTTTATCACAGGATAGGCCATCTGGGCTCAGAAAACCAAGACAGGCCTCTGTCCCGCACACCAGGCAGAGGTGTCTGGGCCACACATTAGCCAGCAGGAAAAGCGGGGTGTCCTGCTAGGTGGCCTGTGCTGCCAACCGAGGGGCATGTCTATGCACCTGGCTGGCAGACAGGGAGAAACATGGTATATTCTTCTTATTTGCACTCAGCAAAAATTAGGAAGCACCTCATTTTCCCAGGATCTGCCCAGGGGCAGCTGTAAACCCGCTGTGGCTGAGTTGTTGTGGCTGCCCTGACAGGGAGAAGTCCTAGGTCTCTCTATGGCTGAGAACACCAAGGCTCTGAGAGGGACTTCCTCAGGGCTACCCACTGAGCAACTAGGGGCATGTTGCCAACTGCTATCTCTTGTCATTCCAGAAAATTCCACAGCCAGTGTGAGTGAGGCAGAAAGAAAGGCCCAGGTATACTACCGTGCATGTATGAATGAAACCAGGATTGAGGAGCTCAAGGCCAAGCCCCTGATGGAGCTGATTGAGAAGGTGAGTTCTTGGAGCAGGTTTTCGTGGATCTCCTCCAGCCTGAGCCCCCTGCCCCCCTCTGGCTGCAACCCCCGCTCTCAGGTACCACTGAGGCCCGGCTACCTCACACCTCCAACCACCTCACCCAGCTGACTGTAGAGCCTGCCGGGGCTGAGCGTGTCGGAGTGTATGTGTGTGCGCGCGCGCGTGCGCGTGCTCATGCGTCTCTGTGGGTGGGAATATCCGTCTTTGTGTCGGGGTATGTGTCAGCTCCTGTTGTGCATGTTTGCCACACGTATGTGTGTCTCTCTGTGCATCTGTGTGTGGGATGGAGGCCGTATTTATAGAAAAAATGTTTCTCTACCTTGTTGCTTCCTTTTCCTCAGAGGGTGTGTTGTGTGAGGAGGGGTATGTTCCAGAAGGACCGACTGAAAGTCTCAGATCTGAAGCAGAACCCCTGCCCCAGGGCACTTGGGTGGCTCAGTTAGTTGGCTGTCTGACTCTTGATTTCTGCTCAGGTCATGATCCCAGGTAGTGGGATCAAGCCCTGTGTTGGCTCCACGCTAAGGGGCCTGCCTGACACCCACAGAGGGTGGCCATGGATGTGTTCTAGCTGCCCCATGCTCCCTCAGGGCTCTGCCTCCTGGTTTGGCTCTGAAAAGGCATTGTGGGGTGGTGGGAGGCTGTGGACACCAGAGACCGGACAGTCCTGCCCTCCGGCGCTGGCCCCACATGCCAGTGTGGGCCAAACCAGAGACAGGGAGGAAATGACAGAATCCCAGCTCTGGGGCACCTGGCTGGCTCAGTAGGCAGAGCATGTGACTCTTGATCTCAGGGTTGTGAGTTTGAGCCCTGAGTTGGGTATGGAGCCTACTTGGAAAATAAAAAAAAAACCTCCCAGGGGCACCTGGGTGGCTCCATCGGTTAAGCATCTGACTTCGGCTCAGGTCATGATCTCGTAGTTTGTAAGTTCGAGCCCCACCTCGAGCTCTGTGCTGACAGCGTGGAGCCTGTCTGGGATTCTCTCTCTCATGCTCTTTCTCTCAAAGTAAATAAACAAATAAACTTAAAAAAAAAAAAAAAAAAAGAGTCCCAGCTCTGAGAGAAACTAGAAACTGTGGCTTTATCAACTTTTTAAAAAATAGGGAGCCTTTTTTTCCCGCATAGGCACAATTGAATTTTGTGCACAAGTGAATCCCCATGATTCAGTATCCAGCGAGCGGACAGGGCGCGGGAGAAGCCTCCTTTCCACCTGCTTCCCCGAGAGAGCAGCTGCCGCGTGGACTCACGGCTTGCTTGTTTAGGGTACATCTCGCTCCATCCCGAGTCTCCTGTTCGCTGAGCAGACAGTCTGATCAAGACCATCCCTTTCGTTTGCTCCCGAGGCTCAGAGAGGTCAGGTGACTGTTCCAGGGTCACAGAGCAAGGAGCAGAATTCCCACCCGGGCCTCCTTGCCACCCCGTCACCTCCCCGTTCCCTCTCCCTGCAGCTAGGGGGCTGGAACATCACAGGTCCCTGGGACAAGGACAACTTCCAGGACACCCTGCAGATGGTCACCTCTCACTACCGCACGTCTCCCTTCTTCTCTGTCTACGTCAGTGCCGACTCCAAGAATTCTAACAGCAACGTGATCCAGGTGAGCTGGCCTGCGTCCCCAGGAAGGCGAGTGGGCATGTTTTGAATTTAACCTGTTTTGAGTTTTGCAAACGCCAGAGTCGGGGCAGACTTGCCCGTGGCGACAAGCTTCTGGTTTCTGAGCCTGCATTATTTCTGGAGCCCCTGAAACATGAGATTTTTGTAGACAAGTCCAGAGAGAGCAGGCTGCTGCCGCGGGTGGGTGGGGTCACTGCAGCACAGATGGGTCCCTGGGATTCTGATCGGTCACCGTGGGCCCCCAGAGTGTGCCAACCCCTAGATACAGCTAAAGCCACCTTCAAGTCCCTCCACGTCAGCCCCCGGCCTTTGTGGCTGTGCTTGGAATGGCTGGGAGCCCTCTCTTCCTGCCGGCGCCTGCCCTAGACTTTGTATCCACATCCCCAGGGAAGCCCCAGCACTGACCTGCCCACCCTCAGATGCGGAAGCCAGGAGCCCAGGCGGGAGGCCACGAAGGCCCAGTTCCCATCCAGTTCTGCCTCTCACTCGGCATGTGACCTCGGGCAAGGGCCTCAATCTCTCCGAGCTGCAATTTCCTTCTCAATCAAACGAATTATAATAACACCTACTCTAGGCTCTGATAGTCGCTGTCAGGAACTGATCCTCCCCTACCTGTCAGACCCTCTCATCCTCCCCTGTACCTCATTCCAGCTCTGAGGGTTAGGTACTATTTCCCCTATTTTCCAGACGAAGAGCCTGAAGATCAGAAAGGTTCAGTGACTTGACTAAGGCTACAGGGGTCGTGAGTGGCTCTTAACCACTGCACCGTCTTGGGAGGTATTTAATTAAGTGGAAGTGCCGTGCCAAGCCTAGGAAGGATTTAGAGAGGAGGGGGGCTCTGGCCCTTCAGAAGGGCCCAGAATCCCCATGTATGGGCAGGTATGCATCCAGTCATGAGTCTGTTCCCACACTGGGTGGGCCCACCCCAGAGGGGGCCTCCCCCACCAGCTCCCACCCCTGCTGGGACCCAGGCTGGCCCTGTGTTGCCGTGTGCCAGCTGCCCCCACAGCGGGCGGTGTGCGCGTGTGACAGGAGACCCCCTCTCGCCCCTGCCCTTCTCTCCAGGTGGACCAGTCTGGCCTGGGCTTACCCTCAAGGGACTACTACCTGAACAAAACTGAAAACGAGAAGGTGAGTGTGCTTCCTCAGAGAGACTGGCTCCCAGCCCACACCCCGTGACGTTTTACCCTCTCGGTGTCCCCTCAGCGTCACACCTCTGCGGGTCTTTGAAGCTGGAGTTGCACAAAGGTGTCACTTATCTGACGGGTGATCGGCAGTCCCTGGCAGGGGAGGGACCCCCACCCCCAGACTGTTTTCAGTCTACAGGTCTTTTGTCCCCCTTGTAGAGCCAGACGGCGGTAATGGCCGCTGCCGTCTGTGGGTGCTAAGCCTCTGGCCCTCCCAGCAAGCCCGCAGATACAGAACATCTCTGACCTTCGTTCACCTTTCTGCCTTATGGGTATTATTTCTACCTTGCCTTTTATAGAGGAGAGAGCAAGGCTCAGAGATGCTAAGTGACCCACTCAAGGTCACACAGGGGTGAGGCTGAGATTCACATCCAGATCCGCTAACTCCAAAACCCATGCCTCTCATGATGACCCGGGGAAACCTCGTCTGTGGTTCATCGTCTCTCTGTTCATCCCACCCACCTGTCCTGGCCACTTGTCCAAGTGCCCGATGCTGGGGGGAGAGTGGGGACTGAGAAGGTCATGGTCCCCGCAGGGGAGGCAGACATTAATGAACTAACCACCCAGTTGGAGGCATAATGACGAATCATGATAGCTCAAGGGTGAGCTGAGAAAGTTGCACACGGGGACCTACTTCCGATCTGGGGACACGGTAGAGGAGGGCAGCTCAGAAAAAGTGTATTGTAAGAACTGCAAGATGGTCTGTGGGCAGCTTTCCCGTGATGGGCACCTGAGCGGGAGTGTGGGCGAGGACAGCAGGAACCCCCGCATGCCCATCCACGCAAGCACCTGAGGGCTCTGTCCTGAGGTCTCTGGGCAGCCAGTCTGCGGGCTTCCCCGCGCTGGGCTGGCCCTGCCCCACCCGCCGCACTGACAGATTGTGGGTGCCGGGCCCGCAGGTGCTGACGGGATACCTGAACTACATGGTCCAGCTGGGGAAGCTGCTGGGTGGAGGGGACGAGGCTGCCATCCGGCCCCAGATGCAACAGATCCTGGACTTTGAGACGGCGCTGGCCAACATCACCATTCCCCAGGAGAAGCGCCGGGATGAGGAGCTCATCTACCATAAGGTGACAGCTGCCGAATTGCAGGTAATGTGAGCTCCGGTTGACGTGGAGCCGGGGACAAGCACGGGGCTTCTGGACGTAGGGGGCTGGGCTGGGGCCTTTATACCCACTTCATCAGGTCCCCAGAACACCCCTAAGAAGCAGGGATGGTTGTCACCCCAGTTCACAGATGGGAAAACTGAGTCTCAGAGAGGCTATGTTACTTGCTGAAGGCCACATAGCTTTTCTTTTTTATATATACATTTTTTTTAATGTTTTATTTATTTCTAGGAGAGAGAGAGAGAGAGAGAGCGTGAGCAGGGGAGGGTCAGAGAGAGAGGGAGTCACAGACTGAAACAGGCTCCAGGCTCTGAGCTGGCAGTCAGCACAGAGCCCGACGTGGGGCTCGAACCCGCGAACCGCGAGATCATGACCTAAGCGAAAGTCGGACGCTTAACCGACTAAGCCACCCAGGCGCCCCATATATATACATTTTTTTTAATGTTTATTTAATTTTGAGAGAGAGAGACAGAGTGTGAACAGGGGAAGGGCAGAGAGAGAGGGAGACAGAGAATCTGAAGCAGGCTCCAGGCTTCGAGCTGTCAGCACAGAGCCTGACACAGGGCTCAAACTCACGGACTTCAAGATCATGACCTGAGCCGAAGTCTGTCACCAAACGGACTGAGCCACCCAGGCCGCATGGCTTTTCTATAACAACAGCATTTAGCTGGGGGAGGCTCTGTGGTCATGACAATAATAGCTCACACTGACTGGGCTTTTCCATGCTCAAGCCCCAGTCACATCGAGCCTGGTGTATATACAGCAACCAGTAGAGAGGAGGGTCCTGTGGTCACGTCTCCCTTTTCCAAGACAGGAGGTTAAGTGACATGTTCAAGGCCCTGAGGCTCCCTAAGTGTCAGAGGAGCTGGACATTGGACTCGGGCTTGGCTCATGGGATCTCTGTTCTTGACCCTGACCCCTAGCAACCTCCTGGAGGTGAAAGGGGATTTCTCTCTGTCACTGGGTGTAACCCATCTGTGATGCCAGCGGCCCCTCTGCTGAAGGCTGCCCCCTGGTGGCTCCTTGGGGCTTGCAGGTGGTGAGCCGACTGCCAGTTCCGTCTTTCCAGTTCACCGTGTGTCGGTGTCTGGCCTTATCCCGGGTCCCCAGGGTCACAGAGGAAACCAGCAGGGTGGCCTCGGCCAATCTTCCTGTTTGCTGCCATTGCCTAGGAATGCTCAGTGAGGCTGCTTCTCCGCTGGGGAGGGTGACTAGGCCACTTGTGTTGGGGTTCCACCAAGATGTCTCCTCCCTCCTTCTCTCCCTTGACCCGCCAGGTCCCGCCCCTGCATCAGAGTTGGCTCACTTGCTCTCCTTTCAGAAAGAACACCTCGGTCCCTCCTCTCTTCCACCCTCCATTCCTCGCTCTGACAGGTATAGAGCCACCCTCAGGGCCTTGCTCTGGAGGAACACCAAGCAGGAAGCAGTCCCAGACTCACTGCTGAGTGCTTTGGGCGAAAGAAGGAGGGCACTAGGACCAGGGTGGCTGATAGGGTGTCCCAGGTGGAGATACGGCCCAGGCAAAGCTGGGGCTGAGGGCGAGAGAGCCTCTTCTGGGTGCCAGCTGCCCTTCAGGTCCCTGGAGGAGCCGGCATCAGGGTGAGCGGTGTGCGTGGGTTGTTACGGAGATCAGCAGCATCTGTTGGGAACCATCTGGCACTGTGTTTCTGCGCTGGAGCCCGGAGGTCAAAGGCGATGCTGGCTGCGCAGTGTAACTTGGTTTGCTCCAGCTGTCCACTTCTCAGGGCGGGAAGGGCCCCCGCAGCGCCCAGCCCCCACAGTGGCCATGATGCCAACCGACTACCCCCAGGGTGGCAGAGAAGATACAGCAGCCCTGAGCACGTCCGCCCCAGTGTGGCTTCCGGGCTCTACCCAGGGTGCCTCATCACATTGCTTTTGCTCTGTTCTTTCGAGCAAGTCATAAAAATCTTTTCTTCTCCCACCTGCTGCAGAGCCCCCAAGGTGGGGCAGGATTTTAGCAGAGGTAGGGCCCTGGGCTTAGAGTCAGAAGACTGCTCTGGCCCAGCCCCACTATGAGCTGTGTGACCTTGGTCAAGTCTCAAGCCCCCCTATTTGTTTCCTTCTTGTAAAATGGGGCTTCACTCACTCATTCATACCTGCCCTTCCAAAACACAAGAGACAGACGAGAGGCAGCCCCTGGCCCCATAAGGCACACCAGTTCTTTAGTCACAGAGTTCTCTGAGAACAAGTTGAAAACTAGGGAGTGTCTCTCAGAGGCACAGGGCATATGTGCATATTAAAAAATTATGTCTAGGGGCACCTCAGTGGCTCAGTCGGTTAAGCGTCCGACTTCGTCTGAGATCATGATCTCATAGTTCGTGGGTTCAAGCCCCACATCAGGCTCTGTGCTGACTGCCAGCTCAGAGCCTGGAGCTTGTTTCGGATTCTGTGTCTCCCTCTCTCTGTGACCCTCCCCTCCTCATGCTGTCTCTATCTCTCTCTCTCTCAAAAATAAATAAAACATTAAAAAAATTATGTCTAGACCTTGAGGGTATTATGCTGAGCGAAATAAGTCAGGCAGAGAAGGACAAATATCATATGTTTGCACGTATAGGAGGATTAGGAAGAACTTGACGGAGGAACAAGGGGGAGAAGAAGGGCGGAAATGGAGGGGGAAAGGGAGAGAGGCAAACCATGAGAGACTCTTGAATGATGACAAAAACTGAGGACTGATGGATGTGGGGGGGAAGGGGGGATGGGCATGGAGGAGGACACTTGGGATGAGCACTGGGTGTTATGTGGAAACTAATTTGACAATAAACTATTTGTAAAAAAAAAAAAAAAAATTATGTCTAGCATTTAAGGATTAAGTCCTGGACCCCTAATGCCTAGTATCCTCCAAAAGAATCTCTACCTGACCTGCCCACGGGGTTTAAGAGGGTGAGATGAGGCAAAGGACGAGATTTCATTTTGTAAGCTGATGTGCACAACTCCAATGTACTGTCTTAATCGTTATTAGCATTATTCCTTTGTTGGTGGTGATGCCAGCCCACGTCTCCAACACGAAAGCAATTTGATTCATTCCAGCCTTGGACAGAGAATTCCTTGCTGTTCCCTGGTATCTGGAAATTTGGTTTTCTTCCTGTACTCCAGGTGACTCAGGAAAAATGCTCCAGCCTTCAGAGTATGGTTCTGGGCCAGCCCCACCAGAATATGGATTGGTTCCAGGCTAGCCCCCACCAGAGTCTGAATTCAGATCCATGAATCAGACATCCTTCTGTTCCTTCTCTGGGGGCCTGAGGCCCTTCTCATTTCTTTCTAAGATCTTCCACATCAGAAGTTGTTTGAGGGGCGCCTGGGTGGCTCAGTCAGTTAAGCATCCGACTCTTGGTTTTGGCTCAGGTCATGATCTCACAGTTGCATGAATTTGAGCCCCACATCAGGCTCTGCGCTGACACCATGGAGCCTGCTTGGGATTCTCTCTCTCTCTCCCTTTCTCTGCCCCTCCCCTGCGCACTCTCTCTGTCTCTCAAAATAAATAAACTTTAAAAAATTATTTTAAAGTTGTTTGAGAATGAGCCCTATCCACTGCTCTAAATTCTCCAGCTAAAATCAAGTCCAATAGCATCTTCCTTTTCTCTCTTATTTGGCAAGCCTACTTGAGCCTACTTGGTGACCAGCAGTACTCTTTGGCTGCAGGTTTGGAAAATAGAGCTGACTGGTGTGCCCCATAGGATTTGAGTCACAAGTGGAATGTCCCAGGCAGTTAAAACAGCCGTCTCTATGGAAACAAGGCACACATGTTTAAATTAGGTATTTGCTAAAGCAAGATTGAAAATGTGAAAATTCTGGTATTCAACACAGACCTTATCTGTGGTTATGGGAATTTGCCCGCACAGAACACCTGCTCTACCTAACGAAATAGGCTTGTGTCAAATGCGTAGGGATTTATCACCACCTGATGGCTGTCCCCTGATTAGAATGTTTCAGTCGCCTGCAGTTTGTGAAGCTCTCTAAACAGTGACATTTTGTAAGCTTGGTGAATTTCCCAGGCGTCTTTGCCAGCAGGTCATGCAGGCAGGTGTCTCTACGCGTTGAGCCCTATTTGACCATCTCACCTGGTCACCTCCCCATTTCACAGCCACAGAAATGTTAAGGAGAAGCCCTAGAGGTGACCCGCCTGGGGGATTCTTGCCAGAGAGAAAGAGCGAATGGACAGGCTAGGGAGAAGGGCAACTTCTATCCCTACGAGGTACAGAGCAGCCAAGCACAGTGGGGTGGGAGAGGGTGCAGAATGTTGTCCCCATTTTATTTGTATTTGTATTTTTGTGTGTGAGGGGGGGGTTCCCATTTTAGAGAAAAGCTACAAAATGGCTCAAGGTCCCAGAACAGGTTCATGGTGAGGACTCTGATCTCCTCACTCCAAGACTCACTCAGGTCATTGTGCTGTTGGGTGGACAGGGTTGTGCTGGAGCCCACCGGGCATGCCTCTTCCCGACCCCTCGGGTAGCTTGCGGTAGGTCCTGATGCCAGTACGAATCGCCTCCCTGCCCCCCTAAGAGCCCTCTGTCCTCGGAGGTCCTTACTCCCTAGTTGCTGAACTGCCCTCTGAAACTGGAGAGACGAGTGAGCCTGGAGCTTAGATCTGCACGGTCGCTAATTAACTATGTGAGCTCAGGAAGGTCACCTTAGCTCATCTGCAAAGTCAGCATCTGTTAAGTGGAGGGTCTTGTGACTGATTTCTCACTGAGGGCATCATAGATAGTTACCAACAGGTTGTAGATTCATCTGATATTATAGATCGATTTTACATTTCACATTATTGATCGATCTTACCATGTGAAGGCCAATTGCAATGTGTCTCTCGCCGCCTTTGTCTTCAGTTTTGCCCTTTTGCAAGGGAACAGAGAACAGAATTTAAAATCCTTCAAGCCCAGGGCCGACTCTTGGGAGACCTTGAGAATGATTACAACAGCTAATATCGATTGAGTGGTGGCTAAGTACTGGATTCTAGGTGACTGACGCATATAAGCTTTTCTGCTGTATAACAACAGTCTATGTTTGCATTTTGTAAAATTACAGGGCAAAAAAGTAACTAATAATGACAAATCGTGGGAGAAATAGGGCTTAGAGAGTTCCAGGCGCCTGCAGTTTATGAAGCCCTCGTTGATTGTATAAACAATTCCAATTATATTCAAAAGTTGTGCCACTTGAAAGACATTTAGCTGAGTGAAATAAGCCAGTCACAGAGACGAGTACTGGATGTTTCCACTTAGATGAGGTAGCTAAAGCCGCCAAATTCGTAGAGACAAAAAAGTAGAATAATGGTTACTGGGGGCCCAGTAGGGAGGGAACTGGGGGGAATTATTGTTTAATAGGTACAGAATTTTGGTTTTGCAAGATGGAATCTGGTGGTGCTTAACGTCACCGAACTGTGTGCTTCAAAATGGCTAAGACGGTAAATTTTATGTTTGTGTATGTTACCACAGTTAAACCCAGAGGTTGTGCAAGTTTGTAATCAAAACAATAACAATAATTGGAACCTGGAGAGAGAGCTCGGCATGGCTGGAGCCTGCCTGGTGGGAAGTGGGGAGGGGCTGCTGTGGACACAGAGACCGTGTGGGCCACTGAGCTCTGCGCAGTGGGGCTGCCAGGGACTTACTCGAAGCCGGCTTGTGCCTCTGTGCGGAGGGAGCTCTGGCGTAGGCCCTCACTGTAAACCATCTTCTGGGCCCCTGGGTGGCTCAGTTGGTCGAGCATCTGACTCCTGATTTAGGTTCAGGTCATGATCCCAGTGATATGGGATCGAGCCCTGCGCCTGGCTCCGAGCTGAGAGTGGAGCCTACCTGGGATTCTCGTGCTCTCTCTCTCGCTCTCTCTGTCCTCTCTCTCTCTTTTCTCTCTCTCCCTCCCTCTGCCCCTCTCCCCAGCTCATGTGCACTCTCTCTCTAAAAAATAAAAATAAATAACAATAAAACATAAATGATCTTAAAACAGAGCTGACCGGCCAGCCTCCTGTGCATCAGCTGAACTGAGAGATTTTCCTTTCTTGCTGGAGGCTGTCATTCTAAGCTTAGTTTTTCAGATGCCATGCCCAAGAAAAGTCACCCGTGGACCAAAGCATTTGCACATTTTACTGCTATCCTTCTTGAATCTGCCAGTCATATACACCAGTTGCACAAAAGTAATTGGTATTATGGAAGTGCGTGTGGAGTGAAACAAACAGTATGAACCTGTTGAATCTTTACACTAACCCTATGGCATGAGTTCTGTTATGATGATGAGACCACTTTTCAGATGAGACCCTGAGGCACAGAGCGTTTCATCCACGTACTCAAGGTTACACAGCTAGTGAGCGAAGAGCTGGGGTACGAACCCAGGCAGTTTGGCTCCAGATGCAACATAGCTTTCCATCATAGGCCTGTCCGGGCTCAGTTTCTTCATCCATACAGTGGGGATAATGGCACCTCCCACCTGGGCCAGTCATGAGGCCCAGCTGAGAGAAGACGTGTGAACTGCTTGTGGCGATGCTTGGCACAGGAGGGGCTTGAGCAGCGATAGCCATTACTGTTGTCACCGTGTCCCTTGTATTCCATCCTAGCTCCCTTTCAAGTTGAAGTTGGTGTTTGGCTCCTTAGAATTCTGCCTAGAGCATCTCTGGCAAAAACCAGAGACCTCAGTTTGACATCTGCAGGGGGCACTGTGCGTGCCCAGCTCTTTGGAGGCACGGTGCCCCCTCTTCAGAAGAGCGCCCTGGAGCCTCGGACGTGGGGGAGAAACAGCCCAGCCAGAGTCACGCCGTCTCTTCCCTTCCAGGCCTTGGCGCCCGCCATCAACTGGCTGCCCTTTCTCAACACCATCTTCTACCCCGTGGAGATCAATGAGTCCGAGCCGATTGTTGTCTATGACAAGGAGTACCTGGGGCAGGTCTCCACCCTCATCAATAACACCGACAAATGGTAAGGGACGGTCAGCGGCCGGGCAGCCCTCAGGGTCACATGCTGTTGTCCGGTCTCTGGCCAGACAGGTGTGGCCAACGACTGACTGACTCTGGAGCATGGGCCCTGGGGAGAGGCAGCCTGTTCAAATCCCAGCCCCTCCACCCACGAGCTCTGTAGCCTTGGGCAAGTTTCTCACCGTTTCCTTTCTGCTCTCCCCAGCACGAAATGGGGATGGAAACAGTACCTCCCTGGTGGGGCTGTGAGAACCGAGGGAGAGTATGACTCAGGATGAGGCTCAGTCATTGTTCGCTGGTATTTGTAGTTAATATTTATGGGGTTTTTTTAATTTTAAAGATTTGTTGGAGAGGTTTTTGAAAAGCACAAAAAAAAAAAATAGAAAAAACTTAAAATTACCCAAACACTGCTGTTGATTCTATGGTGTGTGTGTGTGTGTGTGTGTGTGTGTGTGTGTGAGAGAGAGAGAGAGAGAGAGAGAGAGAGACAGAGAGAGAGAGAGAGAAAGGGTGAATTTTCTAATACATGGTTGCTTTTCCTCCATCATTGTGACCACATGTGTAATCTGCTTTTCCCTTGACCTTCATCAGGCGCATTTTCCCCATGTTATCACACACTCTCTGGGGACCTCATTCTTGATGGCTGCACAGCACTCCACCAAGCACCTACATAGTGTTATCTACTTACCCCTTCCTCTATGGTCAGACATTTAGGCTGGTTCCAGTTTGAGGCGAGATGCTCACTGTTGCAAACATCTCTTCGTGCTAAGGTGACTTCTTTGCGGAGGTGACATCAGCCACAGATGATTCTCTGTGCCCTGAGGGAGGGGGCAGTGAGCTCCTGTCATGCGGACCTTGGCGTGGCTGGCCAGAGCTTCCTTTCCTGCCCCTCCTGTTCTTAGGGCCTCTTTCCCTCCATGGCCCTCTGGCCGGGACATTTCCAAGCCGGGGACGTGGCCGCCTCCTCCCTGCTTCAGCCCAGTAGCACACACCATCCAGGGGCCTCCATGCTGCCTTTTCACCACTTCCAGACAAAAAGCAGCTATGCAACAAGCATGTATTGAGGACGTGTGATGTGCGAGTCCCCACACTAGGCACTGAGGGGTTTTTGAAAGAGGACTCAGACTCGCCTTGAAGAGCTGACATTCCCGTTAGTGAGCAGTAACCTGCCAGACGGGGCGGGGGGCTGCGGGAGATGGGGAAAGAGCCCGCCATCAGAAGGCCAGGTCTGAGCGCCCCCTAAAGGTCAGTGGGGGAAGTGCTGTGATGCTTCTAGCTCTGGGCCCTTCTGAGCTGTCTGATCTCTTGCTGCAGCTTGCTAAACAACTACATGATCTGGAACCTGGTGCGGAAGACAAGTTCCTTCCTTGATCAGCGCTTTCAAGACGCCGACGAGAAGTTCATGGAAGTCATGTATGGGACCAAGAAGGTAAGCTTCCATGCACGTGCTGAGCACCTACTGTGTGCGAGGCCCTGGGTTGGAGGCTCTTGTGACCTTGGTGTCCTCCAGGGCCGTGGAACTCATGAGGGAGGATCTAAGCTAGCTGGGGATGGACAGAACCTTCCAGAAGGAGATGATTACACCCGATCTTAAAGGGTAAAGAGGAATCTTAGAGAGTTAGCTACTTTACAGGAAAAGGTAGCTTCTGTTTTCTTCCTTCCAACCCCTTCTCGATGGTGTTGACAATAAACACTTTCCTGTAACTTGTGTGATCTTCATACCCCTGTGAGGTGGGTGTGATCATCATCCCCGTTTTGTACAGGGAACCCCCCACCGTAATATTGCCACTTCCCCATAAACGTAAAACACTCGGTGCAGCACCTGGTTCATGGCAAGTCCGCACAAGTGTTCACTGCTGTTGGCTCCCTGACCCCCCCGGGCCCATCCTCCCAGAGGCCCCAGCCCTCCAGGACCCTCACTCCACCCCCCCTCAGGGCCCCACCCTGGTGGGAAGCTTCCCAGGCACTTCCACTTCTTCCCCAAGGAGGTGGCGGTCACCCTCTCATTCATGTAGCCAACAGACATGCATTCAGATGACATGAGTCCCCTGTGGGAACACAGAGACAAGGGAGGTGGCGTCTGTGCCCCAATAGCCCACATCCGCTGCAAGAGGTCCTCCTGTGTGCTGACGGGACACACCAAGTCAGGGCCCCAGGGAGCAGCCATAGAGCAATAGAGGCCGAGGTGCCGGGCCTGCCCAGTGCACCCTGCCCCACCCAGGGCAGCAGCTCGAAAGACCCCGGGGGACGGGCAGAGCTGGCTCCAGCTGGGCCCTGCCCCCATGGCCCTTCCCAGAGGCGGGTGGAGGGGACAGAGCCAGTAAGGGCTAGCAGAGCATGACGGGATGTGGGTGCCTGCCTCCGGTCCTGGAGGTCACCCTGGGAAGAGTTCTCTTTTTCTTTCCCCGCCCTATGTGCACCCACCTCTGGCAGGAAAGGGACTGGGGGCAGGGGGGACTGGGATAAGAGGGGCCTCTGAGGGCACCACGGGACCTCAGCCACGAGAGCTGCGTGGCCCCGCAGAGAAGGACCAGGGGGAGCGTCGGCTGCCTTGCTCAGCTAACCCGCCTTCCCGCTCCACCTGTGCCCTGGGTCAGCAGACATGACAAGACATGGACCCTGTCCCCTGGGCACTTGGCCTCCCATGGGACTTTATTCGGGAAGAGTCTGACCAGGACTGGGGATGGTGGTTCCAGAGATGCCTCTGTGTGGGGAGCGCGCCCCTGCGTCATGGCTTTCCCACCGGGTACAGATGAGGAAACAGGCTCTGGGTGGTGAAGGGTTTCCCAAGTCACTCAGCAAGGAGGCAGCCAGGCTCCAATTCAAACCCAGCTCTGGATGACGGTGACCTCTCGGCAATTTCAGTCACTCACTAATGCTAATGATGATTATCATCATAATAAAAGTCATCATTACTAGACGTTGCCTTTTATAGACATTATGTCAGCCCATTTTATAGATGAAGAAACTGAGGCTCTGTGAAGGGAAAGGACTTGTTCAAAGTCGCACAGCCCATAAGCAAGGGGTGGGCTCTCAAACCAAGCACATCTGATCCCACAGCCCACGCCCAAGCTCTGCTCCACTCAGCCTCTGGTCTGCAGAAGCCAGAAGCCAAAATCGAGCTTCCTGGTGGCTGCTGGGGGCTGGGGGGCAGGGAGGCGGGCATAGGGAAGTTCAGTGGGGAAGTTTCACATTTGCAAGATGAAAAGTTCTGGAGATTGGTTGCACGGCAGTGTGAATATACTTAGTACAACTGACCCATACACTTAAGGCAGTTAGAATGGTAAATCTTGTGTGTACTTTACCATAATAGAGAGATTAGTAGGTAGGTAGGTAGAGAGAAAGAGAGAAAGAAAGAGGGCAAGCTTCCCTGGGCGAGGCTCAGAGTGCAGGGTGCTGCTCTAACCAGTGGGATACTAAGAGCTGGTGGGGCCCAGAGAGGCTTTGCCAGAAGCCAGGGCAACTGGGAGCCCCTGGAGGTGGGAGGTTATGAGCCACGGTCACTATATGCCCCATGCATGGTGTAAGGAAACAGCACGGAACTTTGGTCAGAAGCTCTGTGTTTGAAATGCTTCTTCTAGGGACGCGTGGGTGGCTTACTCAACTAAGCGTCCGATGTCGGCTCAGGTCATGATCTCATGGTTTGTGGGTTCGAGCCCCGTGTCGGGCTCTGTGCTGACAGCTCAGAGCCTGGAGCCTTCTTCAGATTCTGTGTCTCCCTCTCTCTCTCTGGCTTGCACTTCCCTGGCTTGCACTGTCTGTCTGTCTGTCTCTCTCAAACATAAATAAACATTTTAAAAAAATTAAATACTTCTAATCACACAGACTTGGGCGAATCATTTCATTGGAGCAGAGGGCTCAGTCTTCCCAAACGTAAAAAGGAATAAGTAATCCCTGCCCTGCTGACCAGGGCATTGTCTGGGATTACGCGAAGGGATCCCCACAAAGTCTGTCCTAAAGGCTAAAGCATGCCACACCCTGCACTTTATCTGCAAAAAGGAGCACAGGGCGTACCTGCATGTGGGGTTATTATGAGGATTACATGCGCTATGGCCCACGCCCGATAAACCTTCAGCTAGCACACTCTTGCTGTTACTATGTGTCCGTCTCTCCCACTGGGTGCTCTGGGCGTTTCGACTGAGCCCCTTGAAGGCAGGGGTCACGGCCGATTTGTCTCTAGGTTCCAAACACCTAGCACTGTCAGGGTGCAGAGGCACTGCCCAGAGAGTGCTGGGCATGTGAATGAATGAATGAATGAATGAATGGAATGGAATGGAATGAATGAATGGGTTTATGCAAAAGGTCTCCTGAGAAGGCAGTAAGGCTTGGCCCCTGACTGAGCCATCAGGGCCTGGGGACCCCACGGAGCCTGGGAGTTCGAGTCCCCCCTATCCTGACCTTCTGCGTGGGCTGTCTTGGCCCAGTCTGGGCACAGCCCGTGTCCAGCTGAAGGCAGGTGGGTTGTGGGGAGGACAGGGCATCTGAATGGACACATGGGTGGGAAAGCTTAAAGGAACTTAGACCCCTCAACTTATGGAAGGCTGAGATGCCTTTTACTTCCTTCCCTTCTTCCTTCCTTCCTGGAAGAAATTTAACTAAGGTAGGATTTACATACCGCAAAATGAACCATATACACTAAGTACACAGCGTGGTGAGATTTGACCAATGAAATCGCCCTTCCAACCAGCACCCCTTTTGAGATAGAGAACACTCCTGTCACCTACTTAGCCAGTGTCCTTGGATCGGAAGTTTCCTTCGGTCCCTCAGGTGGGTGTGGACAGGTGTGGGTGGCATGGTACACTGTGGGCTCTTTCGTGTCTGGCTGCTTCTGCTCAGCTAATGGCTGTGAAATGCATCCGTGTTGTGTATCAATAGTTCATTCCTTCCTGTTGCCAAGTAGTTCACTATTGTATAAAAATACCACATTTTGTTTATCCGTCTGCCTGTTGGTGGGCATTTGGCTGTTTTCAGTTGGAAAACTATTACGAGGCAGGCGCCGCCCCAAGCCTGCTGGTTGTTACCACCTGTTGTGTCTTCAGGGTCAGGAGGCCACACAAGGGCTTTACACAAGTAGGGTGAGCAGGGTCACCACCCACGATCACGGGGACTGTGCATAGCCAGCGGGCCGGTGGGGCAAGCTTCCCCTCAGTTCCATGAGGCCTGAGGCCGCCCGTCTCCAGCTCCCCAGAGATGTCCAGCTCCCCAGAGATGTCTCACCTTGTGGGCGAGACCACAGGCCACAAAGGCACCCCCCCTGCAGCATCGCTGTGCTGGTCCTTCCTCCAGGGGCTTTACATGGGGTTGGGTCCTGGGGCGCCGGGGTGGCTCAGTCGGTTAAGCGTCTGACTCCGGCTCAGGTCATGATCTCGCAGTCCGTGGGTTTGACCCCTGCATCGAGCTCAGTGCTGACAGCTCAGAGCCTGGAGCCTGCTTCAGATTCTGTGTCTCCCTCTCTCTCTGCCCCTCCCCCACTCATGCTCTGTCTGTCTCTCTCTCTCAAAAAATAAACAAACATCAAAAAAGAAAAGGGGGTTGGGCCCTGGCCTCCTGGGAAGGCTTTCTTGTTGCACAAGAATAGAAAAGGTAATCTCTCAAGTCTTTGCCCCCAGGATTCTTAGCCCCCGCCCCCAGGGGACAGGGCAAAGTAGGGATGGGGGTGTAGGGTGTCTGGTCAGGCATGTCAGAGTTCTGTCACTGTAACACCCCTTGCTTGCCGTGGGACCCTGGACCAGTGACTTCCCCTTGCTGAGTTTCTGTGTCCATTTCCTCATCGGCTGCCTTCCAGTTCATTCCAGTGGCTCCTTAAGATACTATTTGTGACATGCTGTGCGCAGAGCCTGGCGTTCAGGAAATCATAGATGGCGGTGATGAGGAATATTCTACGGCCTCTTGGTCCAGTGCCTAAAATAACTTCCACTCCGTCAGAAAAGGTCTCCTGGAGGTTCTGGAAGGAAGCGGCCCCATCTGCTGCTGCCTCCTGGATGGACAAGGGTTGGGAAGCAGGACAGTACAAGTAACCCCTGTCCCTTGTGTTTCCAGACCTGTCTTCCCCGGTGGAAGTTCTGCGTGAGCGACACAGAGAACAACTTGGGCTTCGCCCTGGGCCCTATGTTTGTCAAAGCGACCTTTGCGGAGGACAGCAAGAGCATAGTGAGTGCCTCCCCTCCCACACGGGCTGTGACATCGCACCTGCACTAGCCCCCCGTGAACTTGACAGCCCATCCTCCCGTCTGCCCTGGGCCTTTCCTACTCTGGGCCAGGGCTCCAGCCTTAACTCAAAGTTCGTGTTTTCTGAAGCCTTGAACGTAAGCATGAAGCCTCAATAGCTACTGTAATTGAGCCGCAGGCACTTTAGCTATATCACTGCCGTTTAACCCTGCGAGGCCTTGCCGGCCGTCTCCACCTCCACCTCTGAGGGGAATGAAGGGCCCAGCGAGGAAGTGTTGGCAGAGTAGCTCTGGCCTAAAGGGTGACATTTTTCTTACCCTGCGGGTGACATGTTTTTCTGACCAGGCAGAGGTCACCTCCTCTGGCTGGTGACTTGGAGGCAGGTCAAGTCACCGTTTCTCCCTTCACCGTTAACTTGGAAGTGAGGCTGTCCCTCTCGCAGCGGGAGAGGAAATGAAATACCACACACAAAACAGGGGCTCTGTAAACAGTGGCTCTGATGTTATTGTTATCGTTGTGTTGTTACCATTTTTGTTACTGATTTTAAGTATCTGCAGTCAGATGTTAGCAAAGGGAGACTCCCATTCCTCAGGCAACTGGCCTGTGAGCCGCCGATACAGAATCTTCATCTAGTTCTGTCAGCTGTCAGCCCCTCCACTCTCTGCTGTGTGACTTCCTTCCTCTGCTCTAGAATCTTTGGCCTCCAGGCCTGCCTGTGACATTATCGTCCTCGGAACAGCTGGTCACCTCCAGCCTGACCACAGCATTTCTGAAACTGCTTCTCAGGACTCGGGTCTGTAGAGTTTAAAGCCCATTCCATCAATAAAGGGATCCTGTGGGCCAGTAAGTCTGAGAAAGACTGAGACTTTTACACTCTCCAAAAGAACCCCAGTGCATGTTACACACTAAAGGTTCTGAAAAGTCCTGCAGAGGAGAGACTCTTCCAACTTCCCCAAAGCTTGTCCTCCGCGTATCTGGCCGCGGAGCTCGGTTTATGGAGGTCCGGTCTGGTCCCGCAGGACTCGCCTGTTCTGAAGAAAAAGGCTGGAGAAGGGGCTGGGGCTCCCCTTCTTCGCCCAGCACTCAGGAGCCTGAGGTTTTGAGCTGAAATCTGAGTTTAGACTCTGGCCCAAGGCCTCCCTTCTGCATGGGGTGCCCGTCCAGTGCCCAGACCTCACTGGTCTGCTTCTCTGTCCTCAGGCCAGCGAGATAATCCTAGAGATCAAGAAGGCGTTTGAGGAAAGCCTGAGCACGCTGAAGTGGATGGACGAAGACACTCGGAGATCAGCCAAGGAGAAGGTGAGGCTGGCCCGGTGCCTGAAGGGATGGCTGAGGCTTCCCGCCCACAGGGCCGCAGCCGCGGATGGAGGAGGGTGCTTGAAGGGAGCCCGGCCCCAGCTAGTGAGCACGGTGTGGATGTCGTCCTGCCTTCAGGGGGTGAACAGTCCAGCGGGATGGAGAGACAGCCTTGAACTCATGATTGCTTTAATGGTTATGTAAAAACAGACCGTGTGGAGCATGTGAGAGAAAAATGCAGGGAGAAGTGACATGTCTAACGGAAGGGACTTGATAGAGTCCAGCGGGGGACAGCCAGCAAAGGCTTCCCTCGGGATGTGACATTTAAGCCGAGGGCCAAAGGGTAAGTAGAAGTCAGGCAAGAGAGGAATCTTTCCAGAAAGCGATGTGGAAGCCCTGAGGGGGAGGACCTGTCCGTGTCCTGGGGTCCCAGAGCCCAAGTCCGGCTGCCACTGCTGGGCGCTCAGTGTCCGCTGTACCTCTCCTGTCCAGGCAGATGCAATCTACAACATGATAGGCTACCCCAACTTCATCATGGACCCCAAGGAGCTCGACAAAGTGTTCAATGACGTGAGTAGCTCCCACCTGCCCCCTTGTGTTCCCGGATGCCCCTGGAGGTCTGCGCTTGGGGATGAGCAGAGGCAGGCTGGGTCCGGGTGGTGTGCTAGAGGCACCTTGACTATCAGGACATCTCAAGATGCAGAGGTGGGAGGTTGTGCGGATGGGCTCTCTGCTCCTCCTCTCCTGGCCCCGCCTCCCCGGGGCCGCCGGCAGTCGGTGGCCAGCCCTCGGTACCAAACAGTGCCTGCCAGACATTCCATTTCACGGGCAGCTCCACTGATGAGTGGGAAATGATGGAGGTGAGCAGACCCTAGAAGGGAGAGACAGAATTGATGCCCCTAAAATATCATGGAGCCCCTCATACCACCTCTTCCTTCCCAACCCCCCCCAAGTTCTCTCCTCTACCCAGGGTTCTCCTCCCCCTTCCCAGAAAAACCTGGACCTCATTTGGACCTTAAATGCTAACGGAAATGCGGAAGCATGAATCCCAAATGTACATGTACGCTTAACTGAGGCAACAAGGGTGGTTGGTATATTCCTGGGAGTCAGACCTTCTGGCAGGTCATTCTTTTAAATGGATTATATTTCTGCCTTAAAAGATAGTTTTATATCTCCTTGTGATTGAAATTTATGAATTCGGGCATTTTTGCAATTATAATAACCTCTCATCATGGCTCTATTTAAAACCTAAGAATATTAAAATCACTTCTGAGAATATGGAACTGACTTATTCTGCAGCCTTGTTTCTTCAGAATAATTTAAGATGCCCCCAGGGCGTCACAATACAAGATCTAGAGGCTCTTGCTGGTGGCGCAGGCACAGCCCACAGGGTCAGAGCCCTGTCCCCAGGGGCCCAGCATTTTACCAGAGCCCTGACGAGAAGCCAGAAAGCCCTGGAGCCAGTCTGAGGGAGAGCTTCGCCCCCTGAAAGGAGCTGAAAGGCTGGGCTGAGTGCTGAGGAAAGTGTGTGGTGATGCCTGTACCCTGACACTTCAGAGACCCCTCCCAGCTTGATTCAGGGCTATCCAGAGTGGTAGCCACTAGCCACTGCTACTTAATTAATTAAAATTAAATCTAAATCTAAAATGTAATTAAATGTAAAAGTCACACCAGCCACATTTGAAATGCTCAGGAGGCACAAGTGGCCGGTACCCACCATACTGGATGATGCAGGCATAGACCATGTCCCTCGCCACAGAAAGCTCTATGGGACAGCACTGGAGGGGCTTCCTGCCTAAGGCCCAGGTGCTGCTGCAGGCCCATGACACTGCCGGCTGTTGAGCGGCCCTGGTGAAGCTCTTACTGCATCCTCGAACGGGAGAGGGGAGGGTGCCAGGCCCCAGCATGGTCAGGGCCAAGGCAAGAGCCCAGCCTGCAGTCCCGAGCCCCCCATTCCAGCCTTTGACCTGAGGACCGATCCCTTCACCTTGTGGAGTCTCGGCTCCCTCAGTTTTAGAAGAAGGGGTTTGCCTTCAAGGAGCCAAGCGGCCTCCTGGCCTGGATACACTCTGATCTTGTGCTTTCGCTTCCCCTGGTCCAGTACACTGCGGTTCCGGACCTCTACTTTGAGAATGCCATGCGGTTTTTCAACTTCTCCTGGAGGGTCACTGCTGACCAGCTCAGGAAAGCTCCCAACAGAGACCAGTGAGTCCGTGGGCCCTGCTGGGAGGACACTGGGTGCTCCGGGCTAAGCTTGCCTCTGCTGCACTTGTACCATGTGCCACCGTGACTGTCCTAAGTGCCATCCGAGGAGTGGGCACCGTGGTTTTCCCACTCTTTAGATGCAGGGACCAGGGACCAAGGACGTGTGCCCAGCCAGGAGCTGGGACGGGCCCGGGCCTCTGTGCCGCCAGTGCCCAGCCTGTTGGCAGAGCAGCGGCCTCTCGACTTGAGTGGGCCTGGCCTCACACCCTGGTCCACGGCTCCAGCCTTTGGAGCCTTTGCCTCATTATCTGCAGATACGATGGGAGGGGCCGGTGGACACTCAAGTGTGAGAACTTCTGAGGACTGTCTGGCACAGAGGAGGCCCTCAGTTAGGGAAGATTCCAGATGGGCCCCCAACAGCTGTGGTTCTCAAACCTCACTGCACATCAGGACCCTCCGGGGAAGTTGTTTTTCAGTGTTTGTGTGTGTTTTCCTCGGAAAGGTTTTGTTTTGGTTTTTTTTTAATGTTTGTGAGAGAAAGACTGCGCATGTGCACGTGGGAGGGGCAGAGAGAAGGGGACAGAGGGTTCCAGATGTACTCTGTGCTGACAGCAGAGAGCTCGAGCTCATGAACTGTGAGATCATGACATGAGCCGAAACCAAGAGTTGGACGTTCAACCCACCGAGCCACCCAGGCTCCCCTCCTCGGGAAGTTTTTTTAAACACAGCTTCCGCCTGGACCTCAAACCTTCTTAAAATAATCTGGAATGAGCCCGGGTATCTGTCATTTTCTGAGCAGTCTCCTTGGGAAAATGTTCTGTTGTCAACGCAGCTCTAGTTCTCAAAATAAGCTCCCTCCACGCCTAAAACATTTTGCAGAATAAATCTCACCAAAGGGTGGAAGCAACTTCTCTTTGTCTCTGGTGCCCCCTCGTGGTCAACAGAGGTTTGAACATCTCTGTGTCTTCAAGTTTCCTGTCTCCAGAATGTGGCACAGGTTCCGAATTTATCTGAAGTCTTTAACTTAAAATTTGTCATTTAAATTCTGCCTCCTGCCCATTCATGTAGCCATGTGTTTTTAAAAAATATGATGTTTTGGGGGCACCTGGGTGGCTCAGGTTGAGCGTTCGACTTTGGCTCAGGTCATAATCTTATGGTCCATGAGTTTGAGCCCTGCGTTAGTCTCTGTGCTGACAGCTCAGAGCCTGGAGCCTGCTTTGGCTTCTGTGTTTCATTCTCTCTTTCTGCTCCTCTTCCACTCATGCTTGCTCTCTCTCTCTCTCTCTCTCTCTCAAAAATAAATAAACTTAAAAAAATTGTTTAAAAAAAACCATACAATGTTTTCAATTTCCCAGTATCTTTCCATGGCTTCCGTTACCCACCAATGCATCTCTGTGGCGCTTACCTGGAGGAGATGGAGTGACTGTCTAAGCTCTTGGAGAAAATGTTCTTCCTGTCTCACTCTGCTCCTTTTTTTTAAAGTTTATTTATTTTGAGAGAGAGAGAGAGAGAGAGAGCATGCACCTGGGGAGGGAAGGCAGGTAGAGAGAGAGAGGGAGAAGCAAATCCCTAGCAGGCTCCACATTGTCAGCACAGAGCCTGATACAGGGCTCAAACTCACAAACCATGAGATCTTGACCTGAGCTGAAACCAAGAGTTGGTCACTTAACTGACTGACTCAGACACAGTAGCACTCCACTCCTTACTGACCTTCCCCTCCGTACCAGAAAAATTATCAAGTGGACAGATGTTACTACCATCAGGTTCCCTTCTACATTCTTTATATATATATATATAAAGAAATATAAAAGAAATATTAAATATTAAATATAAAAGAAAAAATATAAAAGAAAATAAAAATATATATATATATTTTTTTTAGGTTTTATTTATTTAACTAATCTGTACACCCAACATAGGGCTCGAACTCACAACTCCAAGATCAAGAGTTGCACACTCCACCAACTGAGACAGCCAGGCGCTCTGCCCCCCTTCTACACCCTTGAAAAATTATTCAACCCCAAAGAGTCTTTTTTGCATAGTGATTATATCAATTTAATGTAAATTTTATTTAAATGTACTATTTTCTTAAAAAATATTTAGTGAGGGGCGCCTGGGTGGCTTAGTCGGTGAAGCGTCCGACTTTCGCTTAGGTCATGATCTCACGGTTCGTGGGTTCGAGCCCCGCATCAGGCTCTGTGCTGACTGCCAGCTCAGAGCCTGGAGCCTATTTCAGTTCTGTGACTCCCTCTCTCTCTGGCCCTCCCCTGCTTATGCTGTCTCTCTCTCTCTCTCTCTCTCTCTCCTAGAAATAAATAAAACATTAAAAAAAATAAATAAATAAAAATAAAAAAATAAAAAAATAAAAAAAATTCAAAAAAATAAAAAATATTTAGTGAGAAAAAGGTATTATTTTACTTTTTGCCTATTTCTTTAATATCCAGCTTAATAGAAGACAGCTGGATTCTATATCTGCTTCTGTGTTCAGTCTATTGGCAATATCATGTTTTAAAAAAAGAAAACCTAGCCTCATGCAGATACGAAGTTGGCAATGGGAGGGATGCTTTCATAGCCTGTTCTGATACTTGTGCACACTCTTTGTTGATACTACACCAAAACTCAGCAAGTAATAATTTGTGAAAGGTTCATCGCACTGTGGAACCTGAAACCATAGTTGTGAACTTTTCATTCCCTGTTACACTAAAACCCCTCGGTCTGTCTCGCACTTTGAATGGATCTTTTACCCAGCCATAATCTGTAACATCACACATTGGTCATTTGGAAAGCAATGGCCCGCTGACTTTTACATACCTTCTAAATAGTGACGTTTTCATTATACAGTTTCCCAAAAAATGTACATTTGTTCATACCACGGTTGACCTCCTGAGAAAAGTCTTCTAAGTATTGGGAAGCTGTCAAGTTTGTTTGACTGCTACAAGTTCTTGTAATTAATTTTACTAATTAAGTAGTTAATCTTGCTTGAAACTTCAAATTTTTTTCTTAATTTTTAAAAAATTCTGCGGTACCTGGGTGGCTCAGTAGGTTAAGCGTCCAACTTCGGCTCAGGTCACGATCTCCCAGCTCGTGAGTTCAGGCCCCTCATCGGGCTCTGCACTCACAGTGTGGAGCCTGCTTGGGATTCTCAATGTGTCCCTCCCCAACTCATGATTTCTCTCTCTGTCTCTCAAAATAAATAAATAGACTTAAAATTTTTTTAATTTTAATTTTTGTAAGTAAGCTCTATGCCCAATGAGGGTTTGAACTCATGGCCCTGGGATCAAGAGTTGCATGCTCTGGAGGCACCTGTGTGACTCAGTCTGTTTATCATCCGGCTTCAGCTCAGGTCATGATCTCACAGTTCATGGGTTTGAGCCCTGCCTCAGGCTCTGTGCACAAAGCCTGGAGCCTGCTTCAGATTTTGGGTTTCCCTCTCTCTCTGCCACTCCCCTGCTTTCTCTCTCTCTCTCTCTCCCTCCCTCAAAAATAAGTAAACATTGGAGCTCCTGGGTGGCTCAGTCAGTTGAGCATCTGACTTAGGCTCAGGTCATGATCTCACAGTTTGTGAATTCGTGCCCCGCGTCGGGCTCTGTACTGACAGCTCAGAACCTGGAGCCTGCTTTGGCTTCTATATTTCATTCTCTCTCCGCCCCTCCCCAACTTGTGCTCTGTTTCTCTGTCTCTCAAAAATAAATAAGTGTAAAAAAAATTTTTTTAATAAGTAAGCATTAAAAAAAAAAAAAGATGTTCCAAAATGGAGCACCTGTGTGGCTCAGTTCAGTTAAGCCATCGACTCGATTTCAGTCAGGTCATGATCTCATGGTTCGTGAGTTTGAGCCCCATTGGGCTCCACACTCACAGTGTGTGATTCTCTCTCTCTCTCTCTCTCTCTCTCTGCCTCCTCCCACCAAAATACATAAATAAACTTAAAAAAAAAGAAGAAGGTTCCTAAGTGGAATGGGTCCCCCGCTGAGGAGCACACGGTGACCTGGAGCCGCTGGTGTCCCTGCCCTGACTCACACTTGGGCTCCAAAAGCTTCACCCGCTGTTGCAAATGTCAACATGGCGGAAAAGGCAAATAAGGACTTCATATTATCATGCAAATAGTTTTGACCTAGAAGACTCCCACACAAGGAATTGAGGACTCCTCCAAGGGTCCACAGACACACTTTGAGAACTGCTTGGCAGCAGTGGCCTTTCTTTCTTTTTTAATTTTAATGTTTATTTGTTTTGGAGACAGAGAGAGAGACAGAGACAGAGCATGAGTGGGGGAGGGGCAGAGAAAGAAGGAGACACAGAATCCAAAGCAGGTTCCAGGCTCCTGCTGTCAGCACAGAGCCGATGAGGGGCTTGAGCTTACCAGCTGTGAGATCATGACCCGAGCTGAAGTTGGACACTTAGCTGAGCCGCCCAGGCGCCCCGGCTGTGGCCTGTCAGTGGCTTTGTCGGAGCCTCGTGTTGCACCGTGTGCGGTGTGACATGGGATTTCACTGACCCCTTCTTTGCAGGCAGTTGGGGTTTTTCTGGTTTTCCCTCCAAAACAGTGCTGCTAAGGACGTCCCTGTACTTGTGTGCACTTGGGGCCGGGGTTAGGGCCCTTGATAACCTACAGACGGCCTGCGCCCCCGCCTGCCCCCCCCCGCGCCCCCGCCTGCCCCCCCACCTGCCCCTGCCCCACATCCCCGCCTGCCCCCCCGCGTCCCCGCTTGCCCCCCACCTACCCCCGCCCCACGTCCCCGCCTGCCCCCCCCCGCGTCCCCGCCTGCCCCCCCCTACCCCCCTGCGTCCCCGCCCGCCCCCCCGCGCCCCGCCTGCCGCGTCGGAGCCTTCAGGCCTGTGATGTTGCAGGTGGAGCATGACCCCGCCCATGGTGAACGCCTACTACTCGCCCACCAAGAACGAGATTGTGTTTCCGGCCGGCATCCTGCAGGCGCCTTTCTACACCCGCTCCTCACCCAAGTAGGACTTTTGGGGTGCCCCCGCTCACTCTCCTTCCCCCGCCCCTCAGTGGACACCCGGCCCAGGGAGCTTGGGACGTCCACGCCCTGTGCGTCCCTCCAGGGGCCTCCGGGATCCAGAAGCCCCTGCACAGTGGGGACTTGGAGGCCCGCCACCCGGGGGTGGGGGGGGACGTCCAGGGGAACGCCCCTCTCGCGGTGTTTTAGAGCCGTCACAGCTGAGGAGGTGGCGGGCCTGAGGGACCCGTCTCACAAAGGAAGGCTGTGTGGCCCTGGGTTGGAATCCAGGGTCTGCTGCTCCTCGCTGACCGAGTGGCCCTTGATCCACGTGATCAAACCGTTCCAAGTGGCTTACTCCTTTATGGAGTCGGTCATTAGTGCTGAACCCTTTTGAGGTGACCAAAGAGGACAGCGCAGCTCTGGGGAGTGTCGAGCACAGTGCGTGGCATCCGGTGGGCACCCGCTGCCCAGTTGCCCAGCCTCTCACTGGCCCTGGGGGCCTGGCTGGAAGTTCAGGCCGCGGCCACGTCCCTGCAGAGCCCCAAAGGGCCCCGCTGTTTCTCCAGACCCAGGAAGCGATGGCCCCTTGTGACGTCACCCTCACTTTGTTTGCTCCCCTCCAGGGCCTTAAACTTTGGTGGCATTGGTGTTGTCGTGGGCCACGAGCTGACTCATGCCTTTGATGATCAAGGTATGACTCCCTGGGGTCCCCTCCTGACCTGGCACGCTGACTCCTGGCCCCACTGCTTCTTCGTTCTCGTCACTTCCAACGGCTGGAGGCGCATGGATCTGGGTTCAGCCCTGGCCCTGCCTCCTGCCCGCTGAGGGAACTTTAACAAGCCCTGTCATTTCTCCAGGCCTCCCCGTTCTTGTCTGTAAAGTGGGCATGGCGATTCCAACCCCATGTGATTGTGGGGACTGTGTCAGACCCAGGGTTCCTGGAAGGCTCGGGAGCGGGTGTTAGTTTTCTACAAGGAGCACACATTTCTCCTCCACTCCAGAGACTTCTCTGGTCCGGCTGCCAGGGGAGGAGTTAAAGTCATTCGCCTCCTCACCAGCAAATGTCCAGAATTCTCCTTCCCTCCTGCCTTGGGGATTCCGAGGCCAAAAAGGAAGAGGCGGGACTTTAGGGGCCAGGGCCTGTCCTGTGATCCTTGTGCTGCCGATTCCGCTCACCCCTTCCCGGGCTCAGGGAACGAGGCCCTTCGCCAGCTTTGACAGTAAATTCCGCTCCGCCGAAACTGAACAGCTGACCCTTTGCGCGCGTCAGATCCCTCCATCCTCTCGCCCCCACCTGCCACCCAGCCCATCTGGCTCATTCTCCCAGCTCCTCTGGCCCCAGACCCGCACCGTCTCCCCAGTGCTGGTGGGTAGATGGGGTCCATTTCTCACTGGGAGGAGAGGCTCCGTTAATAGCCACCCGTGCCGGCTCTGCCTCTCCTTCCCCCTGACCTCAGCTTCCCTCTGACCCCCAGGACGGGAGTATGACAAGGACGGGAACCTTCGGCCCTGGTGGAAGAACTCGTCCGTGGAGGCCTTCAAGCAGCAGACCCAGTGCATGGTGGGCCAGTACAGCAACTACAGTGTGAACGGGGAGCCGGTGAACGGCCGGCACACCCTCGGGGAGAACATCGCCGATAACGGGGGTCTCAAGGCAGCCTATCGGGTAAGAGCTCACCCCCCCACATGCACCCTGACCCAAGTCTGGGTCCTTGCGGGTTTCTCCTCAGTAAAGGGTCGTTAGAGACCAGCTCCGTGAGCTGCAGCCGCTCCGTGAGCTTCCGTTTCCTCGGCTGAGAAACCGGCGATGGCTGATGGAGAAGCTCGCAGAGTCCCCAGCACAGAGTGCGGCGTTCCGAGGGCTTTCCGGCCCTGAGTTGGGCCCAGCTAAGAGACACAGGAAAGGGCTTGGCTGGACCCACCTGACCACCTGCCTATTCTTACCTTTGCAGGGAAAGGCATCACTAATGCAGGCAGCAGTGGACCCAGGAGGGGAGGGAAGGGGAGGGACACTGGTCATGGAGCCAGTTCCAGGTTCAAGTCCTGGCTCTGGAGTAAGTCACAGCCTCCTTGAGCCCCAGCGTGCTTGGCTGTGACCACCTACTCCCTCCATCACTGGTGTGGCAGAACGTTGACACAGACGGGGCGCCTGGGTGGCTCAGTTGGTTGAGCTTCCAGTTTTGGCTCAGGTCATGATCTCACGGTTTGTGGGTTCAAGTGCTGACAGCTCAGGGCCTGGAGCCTGCTTTGGATTCTGTGTCTCCCTCTCTCTGCCCTTCCCCTGCTTGTGCTCTGTCTCTCAAAAATGAATGAACATTTTTAAAAATATAGAAAAAAGAAAGTTGGGCACAGAGTGACACTCAGAAAGGTCAGCTGAGCTGGAAGGGAGAGAGAACAGAGGCCACGAGAAGAGAAGGAGATGTCTATTAGAAAACAAGACAAAGCCTCCTCCTCTCCGTGACAGAGCAGAAATAAATAAATGAGGTGCCATTTATTGAGGCTTAATTATGTGCCGGGCTCTGCTCAGGACCCCACAACTTTCCCATTAGATATTACCACCCCCATTTTGCAGGTGAGGAAACTGAGCCCAGAAACACTGGCTAATCTGCCTGAACTCCAGGAGTCAGTGAAAATGTACCGTGAACCTTCTGCCCACCACGGACTGTCTTAGGCGCTGGAGATTTGTGCCAGGACAGACTGCGATCGTGCTCTCAGAAAGCGCACAGTTTTGTGGGGCAGGGGAGGGGGAGAAAGCCAATACACAACTGAACAAATAAGGTGATTTCAGGTACTGATAAGATGAAGAATATAAGATAGAGCAAAGTAATGAAAAATAAGGGGGCAGGGTGGTCAGGGAGGGCCTTCTGGAGGGGATGACCTTGGAATTGAGACTTAAATGATGAGGAAGAGGCAGGGGAAGCTGGAATAGAATAGTAAGTGCAGATGGACACAGCCCGGCATGGTCAACGGCAGGAAGATGAGCAGGGGTGGAGTGCAGGGAGGGGACGTTGGAGGAGTGACCAGGACCGGAGCTCACCAGGCCTGAGTCAACTGCTTAAGGAGCTTGGGTTTTGTTCTGTACAATGAGAGCTACCGCACGATTTTTAAAAAGAATGACACAATTGGGGTGCCTGGGTGGCTCAGTCAGTTGAGCATCTGACTTCGGCTCAGGTCATGATCTCACGGTTCGTGGGTTCGAGCCCCGCGTTGGGCCCTGTGCTGACAGCTCAGAGCCTGGAGCCTGTTTCAGATTCTGTGTCTCCCTCTCTCTGCCCCTCCCCTGATCACACTGCCTCTCTCTCTCTCAGAAATAAATAAAACATTAAAAAAAATTAAAAGAAAAAAAAGAATGACACAATTTAATTTATCCTTTAAGACCAGGGTTCACAAACCTACACCTTGTGGGCCAAATCCAGCTCTCAGCCAGTTTTTGGAAATAAAAAATTCAGGGGGACACAGCCAGGCCCATTCATTTCCACGTTGTCTGCGGCTGCTGTCACTCGACACGCCAGAACGGAGTAGCTGCAACAAGACCCTTTGGCCTCTGAGACTGAAAATATGTACCCTCTGGCCCTTCACGGGAAAGGTTGCCAACCCTGCTTTACGAGGATGGCCTAAGGTGCTGTGTCAGGTTGGAATCAGACCAGCTCAAGCCAGGGAGTCTGGTTAGAAAGCTGTTATGCGATTATCTGGGCAAAAGGAGGGGTAAAGCCATGCAAGGGTAAGAAGTGGGCAGATTCAGATTGTTTGGACGCTTGACAGAGAAGCTCAGGGTGCCTGGCTGAGCACTGAAGAGTGTGTGACACTTGATCTCAGAGTTGTGAGTTTGAGTCCCACATTGAATGTAGAAATTACTTAAAAATAAAATCTAGGGCACCTGGCTCAGTCAGTTAAGTGTACGACTTTGGATCAGGTCATGATCTCTCAATTAGTGAGTTCGAGCCCTGCGTCAGGCTCTGTGCTGACAGCTCAGAGCCTGGAGCCTGTTTCGGATTCTGTGCCTCCTTTTCTCTTTCTGCCCCCATTCATGCTCTGTCTCTCTCAAGAATAAATAAACATTAAACAATTTTTTTAAATAAAATCTTTTTTATAATGTTTTATTGATTTATTTTGAGAGAGGAAAAGAGAGAGTGGGGGAGGGACAGAGAGAGAGAGAGAGAGAGAGAGAAAGAATCCCAAGTAGGTTCTGTGCTTTTAGCACAGAGCCCGATGTGGGGCTCGATCCTACAGACTGTGAGATCATGACTTGAGCTGAAATCAAGAATTGAATGCTCAACCAACTGAGCCACCCAGGTGCCCCCGAAATAAAATCTTCAAAATACAAAAGGAAGAAAGAAAAAAAGAGAAGCCCAAAGAACTCTGGGGTTGGGGCCCGAGTAACGAGGTGCTTGGTGGTACCATTTACTGTGGTGGGGAAGCATGTGTGCACATACGTGTGCATGTGCAATCTCTTGTTCTGCTGTTCCATGTTGAGTCTGGGATGCATCTTGGAAATCCAGCTGAAGCAGTTGAATAAACAAGTCAGGGAAGAGGCTGGAGCTGGAAGTATGCACTTGAGAGCTGTGGGCGTGTAGGTGGTATCTAAGCCGTAGCGTTGAATGTGCTGCCCTTCAGAATGAATGCAGGTGAAGATCACTCCCCTGGGCTGAGCTGAGGCCCAGACTCCCCAGAATGAGTCCCCACCCCAGTGGGGTAGAGCTTTCCAGGATCCCCTGTACCGGCCCTCCATTGCTGCCCTGTTTGCTCCTGGGTCGTGGGAGGCCCTAAGCTTCATTTTCTCTGCTTCCAGGCCTACCAGAACTGGGTGAAGAAGAACGGAGCTGAGGAGACGTTGCCCACCCTGGGCCTCACCAATAACCAGCTCTTCTTCCTGGGCTTCGCACAGGTGAGTTCGTTATAGGACAAAATGCCCAACTCAGGCACATTCTGCCATCTTGAAGTTCTAAGAGCTCCAAGAGCCAATGGGCGAGTTCCCCTCAATTAACCTTCTAGCTCATTGGCCCATCCATAGGGCACCTAGTTTGTAAGAAGGTGAGCTTCCTGCCATTAGAGAAATCCCATGAATGCCATTAAAAGGTCTCCAGTATCAGGTAGATAAGAAGACAAGTGAGTGCTAAGGATCCTTCTGGTTCAGAGGTTCTAAATATTTCCTAAACTCAAAATATGCCAGGATATCCCTTGAGTTGGCATTAATGTATAGTCTTCTGTTGGTGCCCAGAGCCACAGACAATTTTTGTTCTGCCTAGGAAGTGGGGTCTGTGGACTCAGTTCACGGTTTTCAGACTGGATTTAGGACAGAACCCTTTGTTCAGATGAAGTCTAATGCAGAGGCCCAGGACAGACCAGGTGCCTGCAGTAGAGGATGCTGGGACAGGGAACATACCAGCCCAGTGTCTCTTCCCCACACACTCGGCAGCCCCAGCTGACTCCCAGGCTCTTAGAACCAGGCAGGGGCCCATCGCCTCCTGTCGTGGATGGGTGCAGTCTGGCGGCCTCAGGGCCCCACAGTGACTAGCTTCTCCCTTGTTGCCTCACAAAGGTCTGGTGCTCCGTCCGCACGCCCGAGAGCTCCCACGAAGGCCTCATCACCGACCCTCACAGCCCCTCCCGCTTCCGGGTCATTGGCTCCGTCTCCAACTCCAGGGAATTCTCAGAACACTTCCACTGCCCACCTGGCTCGCCCATGAACCCTCATCACAAGTGCGAAGTCTGGTGAGGGGGGAGCACCTCGAGCCAAGACAGAGGATGAGCCCCCAGGAGGGGCCGACAAGGCCGTCTCTCCCTCCAGCGTCCAGGGCACCGCCCCGCCCCCTCCTCGGCCCCCCAGGGCCCCCCTACCCCGCGCTGGAGGGTTTTCAGCCAGAACTGAGCCTACCATGTGGGCTCTCAACACAATCTGAGATTTGGTCCCCTGTGAAGACCCTGGCATCCCAGGCACATGTGCGTCAACTCCAGTGGGCATTGGGGTGTCGGGCTGGTTGCTCACCAGGCCTGGGCCCCACGCTGACAAGGGCGGTGGACGCAGCCCCTCCCCGCCCACATCCGGCGCCAGAAATACCACTGTGTCAAATGCTTTAAAGATATATTTTTTGGGGAAACTATTTTTTAAACATTGTGGAATACACTGGAAATGTTCAGGGAAATAATGAATTTAAAACACTTTTTTTTTTTAAGGAAAGAATTGGTATATTTATTATATTCTGTTTTTCTAAATAACCTGTGGATAAGGGAAGCCCCACTGACATACCCCTCTCTTCCTCACTCGCTGCGAGGTCGCCCGAGGCAGCCATCCCCAGCCATTGAGCGCGCCCCCAACAGAGAGCTGCCCAGCCCTTGGTGTTTACAGTCTCAGCCTCTGTCACCTGGTTTTGCAGCTGCAGGGTGTAGACAGGAGAGGTGTGAGGCCAGGAAGGGGCAGAGGCCGGCTCATGGGCCCCGTCCCTCGCAGCTTGCCTGGCTCTGTCCCCACAGTCCAACAGTGGGAACCCCAGCTAAGACGGCCTAATCCCCAAAGTCGCAGCAGGGAATTGATGGCTGCGGCAGGATGGGGCCCGGTCATGGCCCCCAAACTCAGCCCGCTGCACCCCGGCGCCCTGGGCCTGGACGGCAGAACGCCTGAGAGACCTGGCCCTCCGTCAGATGCGTTCTGCCGCGCCGTAGATAGCCCCTCTCCGTCCCTCTTCCGGCCACTCCCAGCCCAGCCACTTCGGGGTCTGCCCTGCCGACCCTCTTCCGCAAAGGAAGGAGAATAGAGGAAACCACTCTCCTGTCCCACAGGGCCCAGGTCCTCCCTCTGAGCTCCGTCCTGCACCCCTGGCCTGGGCTCGGCTCCCAGGACCACACGCAGCCCGCCCGCCCACCCTCCATCTCTAGTGCCTTATCTGAGGCTGCAGCCCAGGCTCTACCGCAAGGAGACAGCTCCGTACCAGGTGCCCCCGGCCCCTTCAGTGAAGCCTTCAAGTGTCCTGACTATAATGCAAGGCCATACCCCTCCTCCCAGTGCCTGCAGAGCCGCCCCTCACCGCAGCCCGGCAGCTCTAGCCCACAGGGCAGTGGCACCAAGGTCAGGGATCTGAAGGACCCCTGAACTTGCCCTGAGCCCCATCCCACCCTCAGCCCCTTGGGTTGAATCAAGACAATACGTGTAACTAGATGGACTCCCCATTTGGAGATGTTTTCAGCCAAGGCAGCGTGTGAGGGAAGGGTTCCCCCAACGTGGTCAGTCTAGCCTGTGGGGTCAGCGAGCCAGGAATGGTGTCCTTCCTTGAGACCCTAGTTCGGGAGCTGTGTCTGGGGGAAGCGGACACCTGTGACTGAGGCCCGGGCGGCCAGAGCCTGTCCTGGCTCTCCCGTCCCAGCAGCCCGTGGCCCGGCCATGCCCCCTCACCTCGTCCCGGAAGTTAGACTCCTCCCTGCCCAAGGGGACCAGCCGGATCATGCTCAGCACTGAGGTCCCCACTGGTCCCCACAAGCAGCGGTCCTGGTCGCTCTTCAGAGGAGACGAAGGACAGGAACCAGAGAAGGACTTAGAGTTGCTTGCCGCACAGAGGTCGGCTTTCCGAGCCCTAGCGCCCTCCAGGCCCCTCCCTTCCCGCCTCCCCCTGCCTTCCCGCCTTCCCCACGGGGCTCACAGTCCTCGAGGGCATCTGTCCTCTCCTTGGGCTGGGACCTCCTGACCTGAAGCAAGTGTCCCAGGGCTGAGGGTCCAGCCTGAAGGGACGTAGCCTGCACTCATTTCTTCAGGGTGTCCTGGAAATGGGCAGGGGCCAAGGGAGAGGAGGGCTCAAGCCCAGCAGGGATGGAAGCAAAGGGAACACCCCCTGTCCCTGCCCCTCCCGAGCTTAAAACAAGGCCGGGGAGATGGGCAGCTGCCCCCTGAGAGACCCCTCCCCTGAGGCCCAGGGAGCCATCGGGCTGGCTTCTCTGCGGGTACGTGGACATGGGGTTGGGAGCTGGGAATCTATTTTTTGTATTCTTATGTTTTGTGCTACTGTAGTTTTGGTGTGGCACTATTGTAACTGAAATAAATGACTTGTACCGAGCGCCACGTGACTGAGTACGTGTCCTGCGGGGGCAGTCCTCTGAGGCTGCGGGAGGGCCCCTGGCCAGCGCAGAGCTGCCCCCACCAGCATGTGCCCCAGGGCCAGAGCAGAGGCCTTGGATGCTGACAAATTCCAGAAGGTTACTCAGTGCCCGTGCCCATCGGTCATCCACCATCATGATCACGTGAGCACTCCCTCCTAGTGAGAACGATGCATGTCACCCCCTGTGCCCAAGGGGCATCCTAGAAAAGTTAAATTTTCCATTATCTTGGAGCAAAGGGTGTCAGCAGTGGGTTTCCAGGCCTCAGATGCTTGGCAGGGCAGACACTAAATAAATTCAAAGAAGTTCAAGGAAAAGTCTGACATACACTCATGCCTCCTTCTGAGTTTTGCGTATATTCTTCCTTCTCCCTAGAATGTTCTTCTCTGATTTCTCTGCATGATAAACTCCAACTCATCCTTCAGTGCCCAGCTCAGCATAACCTCCTCTAGGAAGCCCTTCCTGACCTCCAGTCCTGATCAGGTAGGATCACACAGGCTTCGCTCTCCTACCAGAGTATATTAGTGCCAGGGCCTGCTGTAACAGACTACTACAAACTTGGTGGCTTACACAACAAAAATTCATTGCCTCACAGTTCTGGAGGCCAGAGTCCAAGATCGAGATGTCAACAAAGGTGATTCCTTCTGAGACATGGGAGAGGACCCTATTCCAGGCCTGTTGCCTAGCTTCCAGCAATTTGCTGGCCATCTCTGGCACTCCTTGGCTTATAGAAGCATCATCAATCTCTGTCTTCATCTTTGCATGGTGTTCCCCCTGTGTATATGTGTCCAAATCTTACCCCCTTTTTATAAGGACACCAGTCATATTGGATCAGGGCCCACCCGGATGACCTCATTTTAACTAATTACATCTGCAGTGATCCTATAAGATCATATTCTGAGGTACTGAATATCTTCAACATATGGATTTGAAGGGACACAATTCAACTCGTAACACAGAGGTTCCAATTCTCTAGGCTGTGAAGGTGCCTGTACCATCTCCCATAGCCCAGTGCCTGGCATAGACCAGCCATGGAGTAGGGCTCAGTGACTGTTGGATAAGTAGGTGGGTGGGTGGAAGGATGGATGGATGGATGGATGGATGGATGGATGGATGGATGGGTAGATAGGTAAATGGGTGGGCGGGTGGACAGGTAGATAGGTGGATGGATGGATGGATGGATGGATAAGTGGACGGATGGAAGGATGGCTGAATGGACAGATAGTCATGAGTAATATATCATTCAGGGAGCCATCCCCCAACACACTAATGCCAGCGAGAACAAGCCCAGTGAGCTGGAGTGACCAGGGAAAACTTGCTGAAGGGCAGAGACTTCAGCTGAGCCTTGACTGAAGGGAGAGAATTGGTGTTCATACTCTGAACTGGACAGAGCGATGACCTAAGCAAGCACCTATTCAAGGAGCAAAACTCTTCAACCTGCCTTGCTTTAAGAGGAATAAGTCATTTCTCTTAGACTCCGTTTCTCTAGCTGTAAAATGAACATTTATCCACAAATATTTATTTACCCACAAATATTGGGGAGATATGTGGATGCTTGAGAGACAGTGATGCACTTTGAACCCTTCAACATTCACACTAGGTGTGTGCCTGCCCCAGGTGTACATGAGCTCCATAGCCCAGTATCTCTCACCTGGACAGCTCGGCCTCATCCCCTCCAACTACCAGGAGAGCGATCTGTTTAAAGATCACATCACTCCCCTTCACTGCATTTATTTGGCCTAGGACCTGGACTCTGGCCACACTGCCCCCGCCGGGGCTTCCCCTTGAACCTCCTTTCTGCACCTCAAACAGCTCATGTCCTTCCCTGCCTGTCCCTCAGATTAGAATATCCTCCATACGCCCTTGCCAATGAATAAATGAATGAACACATATTTTCTTAAAGCTTCCACACGTGTGCCTACGAGAGTCAGGCTGTGTGCCGCGTCCTTACACCTCCTCTCCTTGAATGCTTACAGCAATTTTCTTTTTTCTTTTTTTTTTTTAATGTTTTTTATTTATTACTGAGAGAGAGAGAGAGACACCATGAGCAGGGGATGGTCAGAGAGAGAGGGAGACACAGAATCTGAAACAGGCTCCAGGCTCTGAGCTAGCTGTCAGCACAGAGCCCAACATGGGGCTTGAACTCACAAAGCATGAGATCATGACCTGAGCTGAAGTCAGACATTTAACCAACTGAGCCACCCATGTGCCCCTTACAGCAATTTTCTAAGACAAGTGCTTTAGCACCCAGGTCAGAGGGGAATGAATGGTGGCAGAGCTGAGTTCTAAACTCAGACAGCTGGCAAGGAGCTGCCTGGGAACATATGAGAGGCTCCTAAGGAACAGTGATGGCCCGGGGACCACACACACACACACACACACACACACACACATACACACACACACACACACACAGACTGAGGTGCCAAAGAGAGACTCCATTTTCCCCTGCAGAGGGCTGCCTTCCTGTCACTCCCCTTTTCCCAGTGACCTGGTGAACAGGCCCCTCCTCCCGCTCCCCTGCTCTGAGCCCTGGGGCCCCCAGCTCCTCCCCTTCCTTGTGGCAGCAGGTCTTCCCCCTCAGCTCAGTGCAAGCCCCCACCCCCAAGCAGGAATTAAAACCCCTGACCCTACAGGGGTTTACCCTACGGTTGAAGAGACGAAAATACTTACCAGATGCCACTAGAATAAGCAAGTCGAAACTGTATGGGACTTGTAGCAGCGAGCAATTGTGTGAGCAAAGAGGTTCGGCAGGGGCCCTCTGGGAGGGCTGAGGACACGCAGAAGGGAGGTAAGGAGAGAACATGAGGCAAGCTGAGGGCCAGGTAGAGGCTGACAGCACTTCCCCACCCGCCCTCAGAGGTGGGACATGTGTGATTTTCCTCAGACACCCCTGGCTGCCCAAGAACGGGGCGGGAAAGCAAGCAAACGGTTGACGTCAGAAATCACAGCCATGCAGGCCAGGAGCCTCCTTCGGTTCACGGATAACTTAGTAAACTGAAAGGAAAAGACAATCTTATCCACAGCCTGTTCTCCAGAAACTTATAGACTCCGTTTCCTGGAGGCCGAATATCACGCTCCTCAAGATGAAAGGGGGTTTAGGTGCTTGCCACGGTGATGTGGGAAGCAAAGGCAAATGAAAAATGAATCCTTGAAGCAGGCAGAATGGCCTCCCTCTGGGAGCTCAGCTGCCTCGATGATGGCACTTTGCTGGGGGCAAAAGGGAATCTTGGCTTAACATTGTCCTGACACCTGACACCCCCCCCCCACGCCGCCCCGGGGACCCTGTGAGTCTCCTTAGACACAGAAAAATTCCTTTGCAAACCTCCTTTATCTTTAACCCCCAAGTATATGTTGGCAATTATACTCCAGGCATACGGCCCCTGAGGTACATCTGAAGGGTCTCATGACTGAGGTTTTACTAAACGGTAACAAATGATGTTTTCCTAACAACATCTAGCCCCTCAAGGTCCTGGAAACCTTGCTTCCAAAATACCTTAGTGACTTAACACTGTCCTTAACCCCTCCCAACCAAAGGCATGTAATCAGTCACTCTTCACACCCCCAGTGCCGCTCTTTCTGCCCACGGGTCCTGTCCCCCAGCTTCAATAAAATCACCTTTTCCCACCAAAGACATCTTCAAGGATTTCTTCTTGGCCGTCAGCTCTCATCACCCCAAAACCCCATCAGAGGAACTGGAGAAGACACTAAACTTTAAGGAATCTGGGACATTAACAAACCTAATTTCAAATGGGCCAGACCTTTACAGAGAAAACTGTAACACCTTAATGAAGAACATATGAGAAGACTTGAATAAACACAGAGGAACACCCTGGTCCTGAATGGAGACGTTCGCTGTGATACGAGGTGTTGATGTTCCCCAAGTTAATCTGTAATTTCAGTGTTTTCTCAACCAAAACCCCAAGATCATTTTTCATGGCACAGGATAAGCCGGTACACATGGAAGAGAAAATGCGCAACGGCCAAGACCATTTTGAAAAAGAACAATGAGGGAGCTGGTCTGTCAGTAGCTGTTATAAACTTATAGTAAATAATAAAGTGTGTTGCCGGTGTACAGACAGAGGAATGGAACGACTGGAATTTTTTAGAGAGCCAGAAACAATCCTCTGTATATGTGAGTATTAGCATCGGACAAAGGAAGTCCTTTAAGTCAGCTGAGAGGTGATGAACCGTGGAACAAGTGGATGTTAAGACATCCACTTGGGGAAAAAAAATGAATCTAGACCTCACCTCCCTCACACAATTCTCACACACAGTCACAGCAATAAATTCTACATGTATTAGAAACCTAAGCATATAAAAATCATAAAAGTATTAGATGAACTATAACAGAACGTGTTTATAACTTTGGGTAAGCCCAATCATCTTTTTTTTTTTTTTTTTTTTAATGTTTTTATTTCTTTCTGAGAGAGAGAGACAGATAGCATGAGCAGGGGAGGGGCAGACAGAGAGGGAGACACAGAATCTTAAACAGGCTCCAGGCTCCGAGCTAGCTGTCAGTTAGACACGGAGCTTGAACCCACGAACTGTGAGGTCATGACCTGAGCCGAAGTCAGATGCTTAACCGACTGAGCCACCCAGGCGCCCCAGCCTAATCATCTTTAAATGTTCATTTATTTTTGAGAGAGACAGCATGAGCTGGGGAGAGACAGAAAGAGGAAGACACAGAATTTGAAGCAGGCCCCAGGCTCTGAACTGTCAGCACAGAGCCCAACGCAGGGCTCGAACCTACAAACCGTGAGATCATGACCTGAGCCAAAGTTGGACGCTTAACCGACTGAGCCACCCAGGTGCCCCATAGCCATCTTTGAAAAGACACAAATAGGGGTGCCTGGGTGGCTCAGTCGGTTAAGCGTCCGACTTCACTCAGGTCATGATCTCGTGGTTTGTGGGTTCGAGCCCCACGTCAGGTTCTGTGCTGACAGCTCGGAGCTCGGAGCCTGTTTCAGATGCTAGGTCTCCCTCTCTTTCTGCCCCTCCCCCACTCGTGCTCTGTCTCAAAAATAAATGTTAAAAAAATTTTTTTCAAATAATAAAATTGGCTCATAAAGGGGCACCTGACTGGCTCTGTCAGTGGAGCATACGACTCTTGATTTTGGGGTCCTGAGTTCAAGCCCCATGCTGGGCGTAGAACCTACTTAAAACAAATGACTCAAAAGCAAAACTCAGTTCTATAGTTTATACAAGAGACAACCAAAAACAGTGATTCAAACAGTGAAGAATGAAGGGATGGGCACAGATTTATGAGACAAATGGAAACAAAAAAGCAGGGTCTGCAACCCTGATACCAGAATTCAACCAAAATCAAACATTTAACGAGACAAAGAGAGACGTCAGGGGCGCCTGGGGGGCTCAGTCGGTTGAGTGTCCGACTTCAGCTCAGGTCATGATCTTGCCGTCAGTGAGTTGAAGCCCTGCGTCCTGGCTCTGTGCTGACAGCTCAGAGCGTAGACCCTGCTTTGGATTCTGTCTGCCTCGCTCTCTGCCCCTCCCCCGCTCGCGCTCTGTTCTGTCTCTCAAAAATGAATAAACTTAAAAAAAAAAAAAAAAGACACGTTATAATACTAAAAGCCACATTTCACAAAGAAGATACACTGGTGATGGAGATCTATGCACCAAATGACACAGCAGTTCTCTACCTAAAACAAAATGGTGAGCATTCACATGGACACAAATAGCTTCACCTTCTTGGCCTGTTGAGGGAAGTCCATCCATAGACTTCTCCCCTAGACCTCCTTGTCACCAATTTTCCAATCGTGTTCTTCTCAAATCCCTTCCCGTACAGGTAGCCATTGGGCAGATGATGAATCAATGTAGATCAGGCCTCTCTACGTTTGATCTTCTCGGCACAGTGAACAGTCAGGTGCACTGCTTAAACTTAGAAGGCTTTCCCTTCACGACTGCGCTTCAGCGATGTCCCAGAAAGGGCTGTAGTGCTATAGATGTCCACTTTGTGCAGAACCATCTGTAAATCAGGCCTAAGTTTTCCCTTCCTCTGCCAACTTGTTGCAGAGAGCTCTCCAGAAGGCCATAAGGGGGGCCTGGAGAGAGAAGGTGAGGTAGTGGGGGTGAGGGTCGTGGGCGTTTGGGCCACCTCCTCAGGAATTACTTGTATCTTCAGGGCTTCCTCAAGCCCAATGTCAAATATACAAGCCCAATGTGATAATGAGTGTACTGCCCACTTCTATGGCTTGGTGGGTCAGACTTTACCCAATCCATGGCGGGCAGCTCAGGATGTGTGGTAATGTGGGAGCCCATGGTTATGTGCCCAGTAGCAAGCCAGAAGTTGTTTCTCAAAAAAAGTGTAGTTATCCACTGAAGATGGAAGGGCCGAGTTCCCAAATCCTAAGGGTCTGTGCTAGAACTCACCTGTTGGCACCTACCAATGGCTCCATCTCTATCTGCCAGTGACACCCAGAGCTCGTGGGACCTGCTGGATCACACAGCCCAAGCTGCCTAGACCCGTTGCAAAGCCTTCTCTTGTTCTGGGCTCCAGTCGAAACTAACAGTCTATCAGGGTGTCTGGCTGGCTCAATCAGTGGAGTGTATGACTCTTGACCTCTGTGTTGTGAGTTCGAGCCCCATGTTGGATATAGAGATTACTTAAAAAGACTGTCTTTAGGGGCACCTGGGTGGCTCAATTGGTTTAGCATCCAACTTTGGCTCAGGTCATGGGTTCGAGCCCTGTGTCGGGCTCTGTGCTGACAGCTCGGGGCCTGGAGTCTGCTTCAAATTCTGTGTCTCCCTCTCTCTCTGCTCCTCTCTCGCTCATGCTCTGTCTTTCTCTGTCTTAAAAATAATAAACATTACCAAAAAATTTTTTTAATTAAAAGGGACACCTGGGTGGCTCAGTTGGTTGAACATCTGACTTCATCTCAGATCATGATCACACCGTTTATGGGTTCGGGTTCCACATCGGGTTTACTGCTGTCCCCCTCTCTCTGCCCCTTCCCTGTTCGAGCTCTCTCAAAAATAAAAATAAAACATCTTAGGGGAGCCTGGGTGGCTTAGTCAGTTGAGCGTCCGACTTTCTCTTGGGTCATGATCTTGCGGTTCGTGGGTTCGAGCCCCGCGTCGGGCTCTGTGCTGACTGCCAGCTCGGGGCCTGAAGCCTGTTTAAGAGTCTGTGTCTCCCTCTCTCTCTGACCCTTCCCTGTTCACGCTGTCTCTCTCGCCTAGAGATTAAATAAATAAATAAATAAATAAATAAATAAAACATCTTAAATTTTTTTTAAAAAATTTTAAAGCCTTTGTCTAATTGTTTCAACAACGGAATCATTTCTGAGTCTGGCTTGGTTGCTTCCTTTGTCTGTTGACAGTGGATGATTTTTTTCCTCATTTTTTAGTGTTTTATAATTTTTGGTGGAATGGCATTTTGTGTAGGATGGTAGACACTAAATTAAATGGTATTAATTCCTGGAAATGGGCAATGTATCTTCTTCTGCTAGACAATTAGTATAGAGGCTTAAGTCAGTTTAGTCAAGGGTTGAGCTGGTTTGGACTTTGTCATTGCTATGGTTACCTTCACTGCTCCACTGGTTTCCAGTTATTCTAGGATCACCTCAAGCTTAGGATGGGGGTTAGTCGGGGGTGCCTGGCTGGCTTAATTGGTAGAGCATGCGACTCTTGATCTTAGGTTCGCGAGTTCAAGCCCCACGTTGGGCATAGAGCTTACTTTAAAAAAAAAAAAAAAAAGATGGGGGCTAGGCTGCTGGAAGGATCTTAACACTCCTGCCCCACCCCTGAGCGTTCCATCCATCACTTGGGTGCTTGTATATTACTTGACGCTTACTAGCCTGGTGGAAGGGGATGTTCTGTGTCCTGGTGCAGCCTCAGTCTTAGGCAAACTCTGCATTCCTGGTCTTAGGGGTGAGACTTCCCTAGTGATTCTGTAACAAGGGTCCTGGTACAGGATGGTTTCCTGCCCTTTCCTCCTCCCCCCCCCCCAACCTGCTGCAGTGGGCCTTCTTATGTGCCCTGGGGATAAGGATTTACTGCCTGTCCCTAGCAGCCTAAGACTTTCGTTCTTATAGAGGGAATGGGTCCTGGTGAGGCTGGGATTTCCCCCCTTCCTCGAAGCTGCAACTACCACCCTCCCGCAGGCCTCATGGAGTGGGTGCTAACTCATGTCTGGCTGCAACCCCCAGGGGTCCTTCACTTTCGAGCTTGCCTAAACATGGCCCGTAGCAATTTCTCACAAACTTTACCTGAGGTCTTTACATGCTCGGCATGGTAGATGCACAGTGCATATATATTGTGTATTTGAAGGACATCGCTTAACTTCTCTGTTTCTGCACCTGTGAAACAGGGCTGATAATGCCCACCTCATACAAAGCTCCCATGAGGTAGTGGTGATGGAAGAGCTCTTGTTAAGCGGAGAGCAGCCAACACACATACAGGATGATTGATGCTGGGGTCTCTGCTTCCTCACCTGTGCAAAGGCGCAGAGGCAGAGCCGGCTGGGATAGAGGGTGGGGAGGGCAAGGATTGCAGTGCGGCGGCGGGGATGGTGGTGGGAAGAGAGGCTGCAAGCCAGAAAGGTCAGCCGCAGCTCTGACTGCCTGGGTTTAGTCTTGGCTCCCAGCACTAAATCCCTGTTACCTGGGAGAAGCTGAGTAACCACTGTGAGGCTCATTGTCTTCACCGGCAAAATGGGTTTTGAGATTTGTAAGAATTTAATTAATTATCCTGGATATCAGGAACAGAAAAACTGCAGAGAGAGAGAGAGAGAGAGAGAGAGGAACTGGCCTTGGGGCAGCGTCCTTCCAGCCATAAAGGGGATTGGGCTTTATCCTAAGAGCAATGAGAACTATTGGAGAATACCAACAGGGGAGTTGCATGATCAATTTGGGATTTTTAAAAGTGGTTTTGCTGATTGTGCAGAGAGTGGATTGTGTGAAGGCCAGAGCAGAAGCAGGGAGACCAATCAGGAAGCAGAGAAAAAAAAAGGGGGGGGAGATGGAACATCTGGGGCAGTGGAGAGCCTGGACCCGGACCCTGTGTACCATTTCCAATTCTTTCCAGCACCTGGAAGGAAAAAAACTGGTTCTACCAAGGGAGTTTGCTAGAGTTCAAGCTAGGGGTTTCTTGCTAGTTTCAACACACAACCACCAGAGGGCGCAAAACCCTAAAGAGACGCTTGGAGTCAGACCCGGTCCGCCTCTCCCGACTGCCTCCTGGGACTCAGGCCTCTCTCTGTAGCCGGAGGAGGACCCTGCTCCTTTCTCAGTTAGATGGCTGACTCTGGCGCTGACAGGAGCCAGCCTTCAGTCCTGGGGGCGTCTTGTGAGAAAGCAGTGAGTGAATTGAATGAATCCTGGACTGGGACCCCTAAAATGTGAGTTCTAGCCCCTTCCCCACAGCTCCCTGACTGAGGTAAGTTACTTCACCTCCCCGAGCCCCCGAATCTGCAAGAATGGAGAGAATTTTTGGCCACTATTTCCCCTTCTGCTCTCCGGTCTGGCCCAGACCCTCAATTTAGAGAGAGGCTGTGTAACGTAGGGGCTCAGAACCTGGTGTTTGAGCCACCGCCATCCAGGGTTAATTCCCATTCCAGCCACAAAGCTACCTTGTCAAGTGACTTCATCTCCTGGGGCCCCAGTTTCCATCTCTGTTAAAATGGGTAGACTAGTGCATCCCTTGCACAGTTGTGAACTGTGATAAGTCTTAGTATAGCTGCTGGCACATAATAATTGCTCAACGTGTGCTTATTATTCAGCTAGAAACTGGAGTCACATTCATGTAACTGCTTACTTGAATCTGCAGCACTGGGGCTGGAGTAAGTGGCTTTCAGCAAGGTTCCTTCCATTTTCTGAGTGTCAGTTTGCCCAACATAAAAAACAAAACAAAACAAAAAAAAAACCCACAGCAGGTTGGATTAGATTGGATACTCAGCAGGAATCCTTTTAGCCCCTACATTCCAGGCTGTTTTGATCTCCCTCCTCCCTCCCCTCCCTTCCTTCCTTCCTTCCATTTATCCATCACGTATTTGTTCACTCCCCCAATTACGTATTTATTGGCTATCTACTCTATTCCAGGTGCAGGAAACGAAACAGACCCACATCAAAACAGGTGCGGAATTCACGGAGAGCCAGCCCGTTGGAAGCATGTTTGTTCAAAGCCTTCTTTGCCTTCTCTTCCAGCAATCAGTCCTCGCAGGTTACTTCGTGTTTGGAACAGGAAAGAATTGTGCCAAGAGTTTATTTCTGTGCATCTCTGTGTGGCTGTGTACACACACATTTATATAAAACGCTTGCAGCGGCGTTGTCATGGGAACCGTTGTTTGGTCCCTGGGCCCGAGGGGTGCTGCGAGTGGCGGAGCTTTCATGGAACACCCCCTGCCCGCACTTTTGTGTGGTTGTGAGGTCCTGCTGGGAGTTGCCCCGAGCTTTTGTCGGCCCTTTTGATCATTGCTGCCTATTTTTCTCATTGATCTTGTCGGATGTGAGCGAATTTGACTGAGGGAACTGAACGTCAGGCTCAGTGACTGGCAGAGCAGGGTCCCCGGGGACATTCGCCAACTAGCGGCGTGGATAGGTCAGCGTGGGCTTTTTTTTTTTTTTTTTTTGTCTTCTTAAACCCTTGATGTGGGAATGTTTAAGGCTTTGGGGAAGACTTGGATGATAGGACAAAAGCAGCCGGAGAATGTGTTTTCAGAACGACAGCTGCAGCAGCCACTTTTGGATCCGGCAGGCGATGCCAGAGCTGGGACGGACGGCGTGCCAGCTGGAGGGAGGGAAGGGACTGGCTATTCACCGGCAGCTTCTCTGGGCCTGGCCCCCATCCCGGGTGCTTTGAGTATGTTACTTCCTGGAATCCTGGAATCCACCTGGTGGGATGGACATGGTGCCTCCTCGCAGGAGGCTGGCAAGGGACAGGAAAAGTGGCCTAGCTAGGGAGTGGCAAATCTGAGATTCAAACCCAGACAGGGCCTGACCCCAGGGCTGGGCTCTGCCCCCTCCATTGTGCCACCGGACAGCTTTCTGCAGCCGGGGGCCCCCTTGCTTCGGGGCAGGGAATGGCAGTTCAGAGAATGGCCAAATCAAATCTCCATAAAGGGTCCATTCACCTTGAATACAAAAACTGGCTCCTGTTTTGGGTTCCTGCGGGCTTACTGTGCACCAGGTACTCTTTCCCTTACTCATAAGTCCTTTGGGATAGACGCTACATCAGCACTACTTTATCACAGATAAAGGACTGAGGTACAGAGAGGTTGGATGTCTCACCCAGGGTGGTGGAGTTAATGAGGGGAGACTTGAACCCAGGCAACCCGGCCCCAGACTCAGAACTGGGTTTTGAGCCACAGCAATTGTTCGCCAAGACCAAAGCCCTATGCTGCACAGATAGAACAGCACCGACCTGGGCTGCCTTCTCCCACATTTCTCATGGTGTTTACATGTTTTTCTAAGAGCAGGAAGGCCACTCCAGAAACCCTTATATGGTGGAGGATTCCAACCTGCCCAGATAGTGCTTCCCCAAGTCTACCAGAGTAGGTGTACATTCAGTAACTCAATCAACATCCATCCCTCCACTGCTTATGGAGCACCTCCTCTGTGCCAGGCTCTGTCTGGGTCCTGAGCATACAGCAATGAATGTGAAAGTCATGGTCGCTGCTATTGGGAGCTTACTCTCTAGCAAGGAACACCCACGAGACAAGTAAGTATAAGTGTGAGAAGTAAACGGCGCTATGGGTGTGAAGAGCAGGGGGTGTTGGCCTGGGTTGATGTGGGCGTTTTACATTTATTTAAAGGAACCTTCCTGACACTTTGGCTCAGAAGACGGAGAATATAACTTGGTGCTGAAAGCTGGCTATGCTATGGCATGAAATGAAAGATGTTTCTATTTGCCTTACGGTCAAATGTGACACTTATCCCCAAGCCATTTGCATCTTCATAGAAGAGATAAATTAATGTTTAGGGGCACTTGGGTGGCTCACTGGTTGAGCATCCATGATCTCATGGTTTGTGAGTTTGAACCCCACACCAGGTGCACTGCTGTCAGCATGGATCCCATTTCAGATCTCCCCCCACCCCAAGTCTCTGCCCCATTGCCATTCACACATTCTCTCAAAAATACATTTAAAAAATTAATGCTTATTGACCACCTACTTCATGCCAGGTACAAGGCTACATAAGACCCTTATACAGTGTGATAGGATCACAAGAAAATAATGTCCCAGCACAAAAGTAGCAGAAGCCAGGGAGCAGCTAACTCTGTTTGGGGGGAGCAGGAGGAGAATCAAGAAAGTCGTGTGCCATAAAGTGATACTTGAGCCAGGTTTTGAAGGATAAACAGGAGCCCGCTAGGCAATCCAGGAGCAGGAGATACTCCAAGTGGCAAGCACGGAGGGTGCAGATATTGGTAGCAGCCAGATGCAATATGGCAGGTATCTGGGTCAGGACCCTGTTGGCTGGGATTCCATCCAGTAGCCACTCGGCCTGCATGAGGGAGAGAAGCATGCATCTTCCTCAACTTCTCTACTTAAGTGGAAGAAAAGGCGTGTAATGAGGGTAGGGGGGGGAAAGAAAAGCATGATTGCCGAGTTTGGGAAACTGAAAAAAATGTCCATCTGCAGAATTAACTCTAAATTGCCATTTTCATTCTCACGCCTGTGGGAAAGGCAGAGCACAGCAACGCACCACAGCCTCTTTCCAGGTGTTGGTAGTGGCTAGTGGGCCGGCTCCTGTGGAGATGATCGGAGCCAGTTTGGTGTGTGGTGTGCCAGCTGTGGGCATCTGGAAATCCAGCTTCCTCTTCTAATCGTTGGATGGGGGGAAAACCAAGTCTGGGATTTTCCCAAGGCAGCAAACATGGCAGGATGATTAAATAGCATTCGGCTTTACGAGAGCCCAGGGAAAGCTGGGCCACCCAGGGTAGAAGAATATGGTTTCCAGATTCAAGATGGAATATGCGAGTGATTGTGTGAAGTCCCTTGGTTTAGGGAGGGTTGGAAGCTCACTAGGCGGGTATTAGAGACCTTTCACTGGGCCAGGCCCAGTGACAGTGCAGGTTGATCTCAGTAGATTTGGCGTAGGGGGTTCTAATAAGGCCTGGTATCAGTGTGGTCACAGGCTGCCTTGCCCCCAAACCCAGCAGTCACCTCCCGAAGATGCTAGGCAGTTAGACAAGGGAGGAAAGAGCCCCTGTTAGGTTCACCTCCTGTATGCAATATTAATATTATACTCAGAGCTCTATCAGAGTATTAGGAGGATGAAATAATAATGGGTAGAGCTTTGCTGAGTGCCTGGCTCATTGTGAGAGCTCAGTGAGTGTTATCAGCCAGACATGCTAATGCTTGCTAGGTTACTTAAATGCTCACAACAGTTCTAGGAAGTAGGAATGAATAGGTTTAAAAAATTGTTTTTATAGTTGAGGAAACTGTGGCACAGTGGGGTTATGTGACTTGCTCAAAGACACACAGTTAAAAGTGGAAGAGAGGAAAGAACTTCTACACCTCAACAATAAAAAAATAAACAGGGCTCAATTGGTTGAGGGCACAAGTCTTGATCTCAGAGGTGTGAGTTCAAACCCCATGTTGGGCATGGAGACTGCTTTAAAAAAAAAATCAGGGGTGCCTGGGTGGCTCAGTCAGCTGAGTGTCCAACTTCAGCTCAGGTCATGATCTCACAGTTTGTGAGTTCGAGCCCCATATCAGGCTTGCTGCTGTCAGTGCAGAGCCCACTTCAGATCTTCTATCCCTGTCTCTCTCTGTCCCTCCCCTCCTCCGGCTCGCACACTCCCTCTCAAAAATAAATAAAACATTAAAAAATTTTTTGTAAATTAAAAAATGGGGAAAACACTTGAATAGACATTTCCATAAAGTGAGTATCAAATGGTCAACAACCATGTGAAAAGATGCTCAATATCACTAGGGAAATGCAAATCAAAACCACTAGGTACCTCTTCATACCCCTTAGGATGGCTATTAGCCAGAACAAAAGAAAAGGAAGGAAGGAAGAAAAGAAGAAAGAAATGAAGGAAGGAAAGCAAGCAAGGGCTGAGGAGGATGTGGACAAGTTGGAGCCCTGGTGCATCGCCGGTGGGAACGTATAATGGTGCAGCCACTGTGGAGAGCAGGATGGAAGTTCCTCAAAAAATTATACAGAATTACCACATGATCCAGCAATTCCACTTCCAGGGACATACCCCCAAAGAATTGAAAGCAGTCACTTGAACAGATACTTGCACATCCATTCTTAAATGTGCACTGATCCACGTATGGACAAACACAATGTGGTACATCTATGTAACGGGACATCATTCCACCTTAAAAAGGAATTGGGTTCTGATACATGCTCCAGGATGGATGAACCTTGAATTTTTTTTTAAATGTTTATTTGTTTTGAGAGAGAGAGAGAGAGAGATAACATGTGCAACCAGGGGAGGGGCAGAGAGAGAGAGAAAGAGGGAGAGAATCCCAAGCAGGCTCCGTGCTGTCAGTGCAGAGCCTGACATGGGGCTCAAACCTATGAACCATGAGATCATGACCTGAGCTGAAATCGACAGTTAGGCGCTTAACTGACTGAGCCACTCAGGCGCCCCAAGGATGGGTGAACCTTAAAAAATCAAGCTAAGGGAAATGCACCAGACACAAAAGGGCAAGTGCGATTCCATTTATACGAGGTCCCTAGAGGAGTCAAATTCAGAGAGATGGAAAGTAGAATGTGGTTGCCACAAAGGAGGAGAACAGGAAGTTACTGTTTAATGAGAAGAGAGTTTCTGGTGGGATGTTGCAGAAGTTCTGAAGATGGATGGTGAAGGGGATCGCACAACAATGTGAATGCCACCTCACGCCGTTTAATCATACGCTTAAAAATGGCTGAAGTGGTGAACTTTATGTTGCATCTATCTTACCATAATAAAAAAAAAAGTTGCAGGGTGGCTGGCTGGCTCGTCAGAAGAGACTCCTGATCTCAGGGTCATGGGTTCAAGCCCCATGTTGGGTGCAGAGATTACTAAAAAAACAAGTAAACTTAAAAATAACCCAAAAACTGGGGCGCCTGGGTGGCTTAGTCGGTTAAGCGTCCGACTTTCGCTTAGGTCATGATCTCTCGGTTCGTGGGTTCGAGCCCCGCGTCGGGCTCTGTGCTGACTGCCGGCTCGGAGCCTGGAGCCTGTTTCGGTCTGTGATTCCCTCTCTCTCTGACCCTCCCCTGCTCACGCTGTCTCTCTCTCTCTCTCTCCTAGAAATAAATAAAACATTAAAAAAAAAAATAACCCAAAAACTGAGCAGCAAAGAGAAAAGCAGTATCTTGGTGATGATGGACACACCCAGATGTAACAAATTCGATGTAACTCAAAACACTTGCAAGTGATAGTCAGGTTGAAGGACAGTCCTCATTTTGGCCAGGTTAGGTCAGAGAATGGAAGTGCCGAGGAGATAGAACTGTGCTGTATCGTTTCTGCTCTCATCCCCCCTTCTCACAACCTGTGTACCCATAGCATTCATCGTTCTGGGTCCAGGCAACCAACACTTACTGAATGCTTCAATTTGTGTTTTTTCAACACCAAGCAATTCTCAGACACCAGCTGGGTGTTCTACAATTTAACTCAATTCTGACACTACCTACCTGGGGATGGCATCAGATCCCACAGGTTGAGAGCTCAGTCCTATAGGACTGCCCTGCCCCCCTCATTTAATTTTTTTTTAAATGTTTTATTTATTTCTAGGAGAGAGAGAGAGAGAGACAGCGTGAGCAGGGGAGGGTCAGAGAGAGAGGGAGACACAGACTCTGAAATAGGCTCCAGGCTCTGGGCTGACAGTCAGCACAGAGCCCGACGCGGGGCTCGAACCCACGAACCGCGAGATCATGACCTAAGCGGAAGTCGGACGCTTAACCGACTAAGCCACCCAGGCGCCCCTGCCCCCCTCATTTCAAATGCTGGTTGCAATCCAAGTTGTCCCCTGTGCTCTGACCTACCGACTAGAGATCAGCGGTTCCCACAATCCCTTCCTTGGGTTTAATTTGCTCGAGTGGCTCACAGAACTCTGAGAATTTTACTCACTAGGTTATCAGTTTATTATGAAAGGATATAACTTGGAAACAGCCAGGTGGAAGAGATGTACAGGTCAAGTATAGGGAAAGAGTCTGGATCAGTCATGCCCTCTCCAGGGGTTCACTCTCCCAGAATCTCCGCATACTCACCACCCTAGAATTCCTTTGGAGTTCTTACGGAGGCCCCAATACACAGGCAGGACTGGTTAAATCGTTGACTTTTGGGCACTTAACTCTAGCTCCAGCTCTCCTCCCCTTCTCAGAGGTTGCGGGGTGGGGCTGAAAGTTCCAGCTCTGATCACAGGATTTGTTCCCCTGACAATCAGCTCTCCCCTGCCCCCAATCCTTAGGTGACCTAGGGCTTTCCAAAAGCCACCTCATTAATATAACAAAAGATACCTTTATCATTCTAATTGCTTAGGGAGTTCCAGCAGAAGACCAAATATAAATTTCTTATTACAAATCACAATATCACTAGCACATAATACATGTCAGTCACTAATCTATAACCTAGAGATACACCAGTGAACAAAACAGACAAAATCTTTCTTCTTTTAGGGATAATATTCTAATCGGAAGAGATAGACCATGAACTCATAAATATGTAAATGTCAGGAGTCAGATGGTGACAGGGGTATTGAGGGAAATGCAAGCAGGCTGGGGAGTGCTGGGCATGAGGGTGGGTTGCTAATTTACATGGGGCATCTGGGAAGCCCTCCCAGATAAGGTGACATTTGAGCAGAAACATGAACGAAGTGAAGGGATGTGCAGCACAGTTATCCCCAAAACAGGCAATAGGAAGTGCAAAGGGCCTGAGGTGAGAGAGTGTGCTCAGTTTAAAGGAACATCAAAAAAGCCAGGGCACAAGGAGAATAGTAGGAGAGAAGCTCAGAGAGGTAAAGGTAAGGATTGGGAGATAGAGCTCATGTAGGGCCTTGTACGCCATTGGCTAGATTTTTGCTTTCATTCCAACTGAGCAGAGAAGACAGTAAAGTCCTCTGACCAGAGAACTGGCATGATCTCAATTTTTTAATGTAAATAATTACGGGGATTACTTAACTGGTAGGTCTAGTTACTTCTCTTTCTTCCCCATTAGATGTGGCATCGTATTCCTCTTAGGATCCCAGCATGGGGCCTGGCACATAATTGTCACTCAAAAAATGCCTGAAGATCCCCTGCTGCAGAGGCAGGCAGGAGAGGAATGGCCACAGCCTGAAGCAGGGAAAAGGCCGGGGGTGGGGTGGCAGCAGACTTCTTAATGGGAGAATGGTACCAGCACAGACACCGTGGCTTAGCGGTGGAGAGAGGCCGGAGTTTCAATCTCTGTTCTGCAGTTCACTTGCTGTGTGACCTTGAAAAAATCCTTTCCTATCTTTGGACTCTATTCCTAAAACCAGAACCCTGGGGAAGGTAATCTTGAAGGTATTTTCAGTCCTGCCTAGACTCTATAATACTTTAAAAAAGTCATGGTAAACTACAGATAACATACAGCTTACCATCTTAACCATTCTATGCTAATATTTTTTGCTCCTTCTTGTATCCTGGTGAGGCTGCACTCTATCTGCAGCTGGCGAGGCCTGTGATCACTTCCAGCAATGGCTGAGCAAAGGAGAGCCATCCCACTCACTGGGGGCAAAGGGGCAGGACAACTTGGTTCCAGAAGTGAGATCGGCAGCAACTCAGAGAAGCTGCACCCTGCACTGGAGGGAGCAGGGAAGGAATTAAGCTTGTGGAGGTGCTTCTGAGGCCCTAGGCCCTGGTGATGCTTGGCAGCTCCTTTAAGTCTTGCCTTAATCCTTTAGAGCAATATTTTCAAAAGTGTGCAATTAAGAAATTAAGGGCCCCTCCTGAGCCCAGTCTTCAGTTCATTCAGAGAAACAGCAGTGACCCCACATGATAACAAAAAAGCAAAACTCCACGACCCAGCCATATGAGATGCATAAGCCAAATCTTCACCTGTCTGCTGGCTCTTTGAACGAGGATGCAGAGGTGTATTTATTCTGGGGGGCGGAAAGCAGATCTGTGGTGGAGGCGGCATGGTGGGCTCTGGGAATAGCAGAGGTCAAAGGTACAACACTCCTCTTGCAGGCTAGCAGTGCCTGCTCCAGGATAATCTTGTCCTGTTTCTCTGCTCAATGAGGCCTAGCCTGGGCTCTGGGGTACCCAGGATACCAGGGGAGCATGAAACCCTCTGATAATTCACAATTACCCCAGGCTTCAGCAACTTTCACGTCCCATTTGAGTGCTAGATATTCAGGATATTTTACATGACTAAGCAATGTATCCAACAATTATCATGAGCCAGGGACTGGGCTAAGTGCTTTGTATTTGTTGTCTTATTTCTCATGATAGGAGGCAGAATCTATTTTACAGATGAGAAAACCGAACTTCGGAGAGGTTATGTGATTTCTCCACGGTCATACGGCTAATAAAAGGCAGAGCTTAGGAGCGCCTGGGTGGCTCAGTCTGTTAAGCGTCCAACATTGGCTCAGGTCATAATCTCACAGCTCTTGGGTTCGAGCCCCGCATCAGGCTCTGTGCTGACAGCTCAGAGCCTGGTGCCTGCTTCTGATTCTGTGTCTCTGTCTCTCAAAACTAAATAAACATAAAAAAAAAAAAAAAAAAAAGCAGGGCTGAGAATCATACTCAGGTATTTGGTTCCAGTGGCTGTACTTATTTGCTCAACAGAGTGTCCTGAGAGCTAAGCATCCACAGCCTTGGGAACCTAGGGGACGGATGGTGCTCAGTCTGGGCAGGGAGAAAAGGCTGCCTGGAAGAGGTGAGGTCTGGGCCAACCAGGAGCCGATGGGCTAAGAAAGAGGGTGGTTTGGGGTTATAGGTAGTAGGAGCTGTCTGCAGACAGGCCTTGGTGGGGGGTGGGAGGGGGAAGGAATATGGCTTTGTTTGCTGTAGACCACTCTAGATGTGAGTGGCAGGATGCAGGCAGAGCCCAGGTCTCGAAGGATCTCCAAATTAGACTGGATCCTGAAGACACAGGGAGAACCTTGGAGGGCTCTCAACAGGCAAGTTCACAAAAGCAGCTTTGCTTGTTGACGATGTCTCTGGCCACTGTGGGGAGGTTGCTATGTCGAAGGAAACGTGGCATACCAAACCTGGAGTCAGATGCCTTGGTTTGAATACCAGCCTTTCCACCTCAAAGTTATACAGGTTGATTTTAGCTGTCTTTGAGCCTCAGTTTCTTCATTTGTAAACAGCATAGAACACCTCGTACAGCTGTTGAGGGGAGTACAAGTCTAAATGAGATGTTTAGCAGAGTTGTATCTTGGCACATAGTAGATGTTCAATAAATACATGTCTGCTCTGTCGAGCAGAGCCATGCTTTCGGATGAAAGAACACTGTACCTTTTTGACTTTGCTCTCTGCCAGCCTCCTTTCATTGATTGCCGGGGGCCAGAATCTTATCAGAGACTTTTACATTATTTTGCCCAAGGTCTTTCCGGTTTTAAGAGAGAGAATGCTCACAAAGTGCTTACCACAGACCAGGCCCACAGTAATCACCTCATGCTTGTAGCTATGATTAAGTTAGAAAATGAAACAAGTTTAGAGAATAGCAATTAAGCAATTATCAGTTATCACTAGTGTAAATAAGAGGCCCAATTCTTTCCTGGGAACAGGTTTTGACTGGGGAAGGAAGTCTGAGATCTCAAAACATGGAAGGAGACTCTGGGGGAAGTGAACCACATGGGAATTTTTCCTGGATCCAGTCATGCCTGGGGAAGAGCAGAAGATTCAATTCTAAATCACCAGGAATAACAAACCCAAATGGTTTAGGATTCCAATGCATGAAGTAATTCCTGTCTTATAGTCTGGAGATGGGGGATGAGGCATTTGGAGCTAGCAGGGACTGTCAGGAATTAAGCACCCACTATGTGTAGAGCTTTATGTGAATTAGAAAAGAAAAAAAAAAAAGGAAGGCAGCAAGGAGCAGTATAGCAGGAGTCATAACCAAATGCGAGTTTGGACTCTGTCAACTACACCTCTCCAGGTAACTTTGGGAAAGTCTCTCGTAGGTTTTGAGCCTCAATTTTCTCAGCTCTTGTGTTGTGTGATGGTGTTGAGCCTTTCTGAGCCTCAGTTTCTTTATCTGTAAAATGGGTACTACCTATCTCACAAGACTGTACGAGATAATGAATATGAAGTGCTCTGTGCCTGGTAACCATTACTAACGGGATCATTCCATTGATCCCTGTGATTCCTTTCCACTCAGTCACCTGGGCCGAGGACAAGGCCCCTGCCTTGGGGTGGGGGTGGGGGGTGGGGCTGGGTGGTCTTGGTGGGTCCAGGGGGAAGAGAAGGACAACTGTCACCCTGGCATAGGGCACTGCGGAGCTGCTGCTGGTCGGGAGGCGCTCCAGTCACGGGCCAGGCCTTGGAAAAATCCGTCCACAGAACCCTCCGTCCAGGGTGCCGAGTAGATGAGGGTCGGATCAGATCCCCAGCAACTTGGGAGTCGGCAAGGGTCTTCCAGATGCAGGTGAAATTCAGATCCAGGCTTGCCTCTGCCCCTTCCTGGCTGGGTGACCTTGGGCCAGTCACTTTTCCTCTCGCGGCCCCAAGGTGCTCTGGAAGTGAGGCTCCTCATTCCACTTAGCCCTCAGAGTGTCCTAGGGCGAAGTGTCGACACAATGGACTCCAGCTGCATTAGGGGCCAGCGAGTGCTACTTATTATGCTAATAGATGCACGCAGCGGGTTCCTTTCCAGAGGTTTCACTCTGGTTAAGCGGTTCCTTCCACTGTAACCGAGGTTTCTCGCCTCGCTGCCTCCCGCCCCTGCGGTCAGGGCTCTGCGGACCGCAGGCTCCAGGGCCGTTGCCATTGTTCTTGGAGGCTGGGCGGCAGGGGAGGGTTCTGGCGGACCAGACCTCGCCTTTGGTCTCTGCCTCCAACCCGCACCCCCGCGGCGGCGAGCCTGGGAAGCCCCTCTCGCCGATCTTTCCCGAGGAGGCGAGTCAGCCCCAGAATTCTCCCGAACGGCGGCCGAAGACGCCCCCGAGCGTCTCCGAAGAATCCCGACCGCTCGCAGTCTCCGGAAAGAGCCGAAGGCGCTTCCCACCCTCGGCCTCCCGAGCCTCTCCGAAAAGGCCCGAAGTTTTCCGAGCGGCCGTCCTGCCGGACTGCTGGAGGCGGCCGCAGCGCCATGTTGGATGCTCTGCTCGTTGAGTGAAGAAAATCCGCCGGCATCGCCTGAGCCCCGCTACCGAGAAGGGCGCCGCTTCCCCCGGGGAGGGGGATAAAGACCCCCCGCCGCCGGCCCATGAGGATATTGCCGTGAAAGGTCCGGTCTCTCCGCCTCCTGCCCCCGCCGGGTCCGGCCCCCCCCCTGGGGTCGCGTTGTCACGGAGACCGGCAGCCGGTGGTGCTGGCCCGCGGGGCGGCTGCTGCTGCCGGCGGCGGCGGCGGCGGCGGCGGCGGCGGGCGTGTGTGACCGGCCCCGGCCCCCTCCTCCTCCTCCTCCCAGACTCCCCCCGGCCCCCCGCTCCCGCCGCCTCCCCGGGTCTGCCCCCATCCCGCCCCCCCGCTGCCCCCGGCCCCTGCACCCCGGCGCGCCCGGTCCCGCTCTGGGGGGGTTGGTGGCTTCGCTTTGCCATGAGTTTACCGCAGAAACCGGCTCTGAAATCAGGCTCAGCGGCTGCAGCAGGAACCGGACCCGGCACCGGAGCGGCGGCGGCGGCGGCAGCAGCAGCGGTACCGCCTCCTCACCCGGCGGCAGCAGCAGCGGCGGCGGCGGCGGCGGCGGCGGCGGCAGCGGCCCCTCCTCACCCGAACATCAGGGCCCTCCAGACCCAGGCGCCCCAACAGTATCCTTTTCACCTTCCTGCCGGCCCTTCGGCTCGTCGCCGCAGCCCAGGGGGCTGTGTCTCCCCGGGGACCTTCCTGCCGGCCGCCACAGCCCAGCCAGGGAAGGGGCTGTCGCCCGAGCCCCTGCAGCCGGCTGGGCGGGAGCTTTTGGGGTGCCCCGGCGGCAGCAGCACTGCGGGGACCCCTGGACCCTCTGCAGTACTGTGAAAACTAGCTCCGCTCGGCCTGGTCTGCAGCCCTTCTCTTTTAGAGCTGGGGGACCCTTCCCCCTCCTCGCCTCCCCCCGCCTTCCCCTCCTTGCTTCCCCCCCTCGCCCCCCTTTTATTAGGCCGAATTTGCTGGTGCCTGGGACCAGCCCTGCAGGGAAGGCTTTTCTCTGATTGTTGTGAGGACTACACCCCCGCCCCCTCCTCCTCCTCCTCCTCCTCCTCGACCACCTCCTCCACCACCACTACCTCCGCCACCTCCTCTTCCTTCTCCTCTTCTCCCTCCTCCACCAGCACCACGACCTCCTCCTCCTCCTCCGTTGCCCTTCTGCTCCCCTGCAGCGGGGCCTGGTGGGCTTCACTAGTTATTATTAGTACATAATAAACTTTATTGGTAAATTTCCTGTTTTGAAACTAAGCTCAGCTCTTTTCTGAGGTAAGTTGGATTTTAAATCTATGGTGAAAATGTACGGAAAGCACCCCCTCCGGCCAATGTTTAGTGATATGGGGGGGGGTTGTGATGTGGTTTGTGGTGGAACGCGATCTGAGGAGGAAATGTTACACCGGACGCTTCCCTGTCTTTGACCTTTTTAAAGGAAGAGGAAGTTAACTGACATTACCCATCACCCCTAAAAGTCTCACTTCTTGGAAGGCTTGCGTTATAATGGATATTTTTAAAGACTTTAATTTCCTTTTAGGCCTGATGTCTAGAGGGGATCAGGGCTCCTGGAGGAAATTCTAGTATTGAATGTATCTAATTTCATGTTATTTGCTCGATTGTAGAATTTTGGGGCAGCTTTGATTGAAAAGACTTGATGACGAGGTTATTTTAGTCAGAAACTAGCCAGTGAAGGTAAAGCGTTGAGTTGATGAATTCCACGGAGATTTAGAAAGGTATTACCTACCCGAGAATAACATTTCATCATGCACCTCCCTCCCCCATCCGTTGTATTCGCGTAAATCAGTAAATGGCCATTGGATGTTAGATGTGTTGTGTTTGTATTTGTGTTATTTTGTGTTTGACTTCCAGAGATAGTAGGGTGTTAGAGCACATAACTGCTGTGAAGTCCACCGATGATTTCACAGCCTGTAGTTTGACTCCTGTCTGTATCGATTGCTTTGAGAAGGGAAAGGTATCTCCCTTCTAGAGTCATTTCAGGTCATCCTTTTGGTTTGTGTCAAGTGTCGTTTTCTCTGTTCTTTAAATATTGTTATTCAATCCAGGCAGTGTGGCGCAGAGTAAAGATGAATTCCATTCCAGTGTGATGTGTGTACTGATTTCATAATGTTTTTATTCTGCATGATTCTGTTCAATTAAGAATTTTTCACGGTTGAGAATGCTAAGTGATACCTAAGTGTTGCTCATGGGTAATCTGGTTAGCTTTGATCAGTATCCCTAGTCGCTTTACACTTAAGGAAAAAAAGATTGGCTGATTTGCCTACTTCAAGGTGGAGCTCAGTGCCGGATCTCTTAAATATACCTTCATTTAGTGAGTTTGAATTCCTTTCCTTTTTTTTTTTTTTTTTTGTTTTTTATTTTTCCCACTTGGTTAGGGTTATAAGCTTATGCACTATGCCACCAAAGTAAATTCTTCAGTACCTGTAAATTGGAGCTGTTTTGGCAATTAAGCATTGAAAGGAAGCCCATGGTGTGTTCTTGATGTACTAAAGTGATAAGTAAGGACCAGTGCTTGGTGAATTTGGTGTTGTTACTTGGACACAAAGAGCTGTGCTTAGGTGTTTCAAATGTGCTTTTTCTCAAGGCATTTCACAAAGGAAGGACTTAAAAAAGCTCTGAGTTGGTTGCAACATAAAAGTAGTTACTAATACCGCAACAGTTGTTAAAGGGTTAGAGGGCATAAATTTAAGATGTAATTTCCAATGGAATAGCTGATTTTATGTGGCTTAAAGTTTTTACTTTGCTTCATGTCAGAAGAAATTAAGATTCTTGATGTATTTCACAATTCTGTTCTCTTTTTTTTCTCTTTATGCACTGAAAGGTTTCAATTAGTAAAATCTAAACGCTTGTATAGTAAATGAGGTATAGGTTACAGGTTTCATTTCATTAGAACATAAAGATGAAATGTTATCCATGGTAATGGGGAATTGGTTAAAATGGATTCGAATAGAGCAGTGCTGCTTTTCTACCCTGAGGGAGTGTGGGAATTTGTATTTGACAAGAGTGGCCATTATGTGATAAGTTGACACACACCAAAACATTGAGACTGGAGTGCAAAGCCAGAGTTGCTCTTTCTGTGGCTTGGTTAAATCTCCAGTTCCTCGGAATATATGGGTGCAGTTCTGTTTGAATTGAATTAATAAGTTCGTGTAGTATTTTATATTTATAAAAATACTGAAAGGAGATTCACCTGACAGAGTGTCCTTCATTTGTACTTAGTGTTCAAGTGACAAATCAGAAATGAAGGGAAATGTTGGCAATAATGAATTGAATATAAACGGACCTGCTCAAGTAGGCCTTGTTCTTACGTGGCAGGCCCAGAAAACCACTGCAGGTATGGGCGTGTGACTGCAGAGAGGCAGGGAATGGGGTTGGGAAGGAATGGGAAATGGTGGAGGGTAGCAGGGATGGTGGGGGATGAAAGGATAAACCCTGCTGTGAAAAGTGCTACTGGTGAGGGAGGAATATGCTTAAAAGTTTTTATGACACAATCCAGTATGAATAGTTTATGAAATTGGCACTTCAAGATACTTGCCTTGAGATGTGCTCAACTCAACTTCCTCATATGAGCTTCCCAGAAGCTCCATTGAGCATCTTAAAAGTGATTCTTAACCTTTTCTGGGTAATAAACAACTTTGACATTTTTGATGAAAGCATATAGACCTCTACACAGAAACTGTTGCTTACATTTTCAGGGGGTTCTTGCCCCCCCCCCCCCCGCCAGAATCCTTGTCCTTTAGATGAAGATTGCTTACCCTTCAGATAATTAAAGGTAAATGAATTTGAATTTAAATGCCCAAATAGTTCTGACTTAGAACAATTTTGAGGCTGTTATGAATACACAGTGTTCTATTTATATGGAAAGGCTTCAGGGTGTAATTTCTCCCAGAGCTGCTGACACTTCTGGGGAGTCTAGTTACTGTTTTAGAGCAGCCAGTTTGGTTAAGAAAATGAGGGCAGTGGGTTCTTTGAAGGAACTAGATTTGGTAAAGGCCTCTGGCAACTCCAAAATGACATATATTAAAAACAAATATGCCCCTTGGCTTTTTGTTTTCTGTGTTGATTTTCAATTTTATAGGTTGAAGCCAATAACATTTGTTTTTTTCTTTTTTGCTTCTTTATCAAAGCTAGATCTGAGTAATATTAATAATAGTATTCCTTTATCGAGTGCTACTCTTCTAGGCTCCATACATGCATAATTTTACTTAATTCTCACAAGAATCCTGCTCACGCTGTCTCTGTCTCTCTCAAAAAAAAAAAAAAAAAAGAATCCTTATGAGGTAGATAGTGTCTCTATTTTACAGATGAGGAAACTGAAGAGCAGAAAAGTTAAATAATGTTCCCAAGGTTGTCCATCTAGTAGGTGGTGGCCCACAGTTCAGACCCTGCATAGTATGACCGGTTCCAAAGCTCACAAGTGTCCTTTCTGCTGTGCCACGTTGCTTCCTTTTTTTTTTTTTTTTTAACTGCTTTTTTTATTTATTATTGAGACAGAGAAACAGAGCATGGGTGGTGGAGGGGCAGAGAGAGAGGGAGACACAGAATCCTAAACAGGCTCCAGGCTCTGAGCTGTCAGCACAGAACCTGATGCGGGGCTCGAACCCACCAATGGTGAGATCATGACCTGAGCCAAAGTCGGATGCGTAACCGACTGAGCCACCCAGGCGCCCCATGTGCCATCTTGCTTCTTACCACGTCTGCGAATGAGAGTGGGAAGTGGCTAGGGGAAGGTCTCTATATGGTAAAGAGGCTCTGAGGAGTAATCTAGACCGGCATGGTACTGTACCTTATTTTAATTAGCTCATAGCCACATACTGCTAGACAAGTAGCTTATCTTTACCTCACTGAGCCTTGCAGTACTGTAAGAATAGGCCTGCCACATTTGACTCAGTGCCTGTTTCTGCTTGTTCAGAAGTTAACAAGGCCTCCAGCAAAATACCGTAGTAACTAGCAACCAGAACCCTAAGTCATGAGGTGGCCAGCAGTCTCTCTATTCCTTAGCCCCACCACCAACAGAGATGGATATGTGGTCCTAAAGGGCAGATCCTCTTCTAGGAAGAAGAGGGGGAGACTGGTGCAAGATGAAGATGCAGAAGGAAGAACATTACTTAGACGCCTGAGTCACATTGGCTGTTGCCTCCACCGCTGCTGCTCTCTGTCGTAGGCTTACAGGTCTTAAAGTGAAGTATTTTCTGTCAAATGGAGATGAAACCACCTAAGAACTGATATGTTGGTTTTCCACATTGGGGTTTTGGTAAGATTTTACAAAAAGGCCTGCAGCTGAAAAGTATTTGAAAACCATGTTTTGTTATTTTTGTTTTTTACGTTTACTTAGTTTGAGAGAGAGCTTGCTTGTGTGCAAGCAGGGGTGGGGCAGAGAGCAAGAGTCGGACACTTAACTGACTGAACTACCCAGGTGCCCTGAAAACCATGCTTTAAATCATAATAGGATTGCCACGTTTTAACCATTTCTATTGGGGCTTTAACGTAAGTGGCAAGTTTTAAAATTCATTTGTTCATTTATTGAGCACCTACTGTGTGCCAGACTCAGTGCTAGATCTAGATTTGAAAGGCTTTTGACTTTGAAGAAGTTGGTCCCAACAAGTGAATGACAGAATATCGTGAGGCAAGTGCCTTGATAGCTCTGCTGTAAGAGCTTAGTCTTATAGGAAGGAAGAATTAGGGCTTTATAGAGGAACTGACATCCAAGCGACATTAGAAGAATTGAGTAAGAATTACCTGAGGTGTCAGAGCTTTCTCTTGTCAGTTGACTTTTGCCAATTCCATTGCTGTTGCTGCTGCATAGAACTTTAGGAAATGGGTTTCGGTCATGTGTCAGGTTTTTAGCAGGAGCAGAGAAGCTGGAGGAGGTAGCCCAGAACATGGTAACTAAAACACAGTTGCCACAGATTCAAAGTATTTCCTGCACCATAATCTTAAGAGTATGAGAAGATACATTTCAGATCTGATCTCTGTGGTTGGTCCTTTCCTAGTCTCCTTCCCACTCCTCTCATAATACTTCCCTGTCCTTTTGAAACTAGATTTTGGCCTGGAAACAGTACCAGCTAGCTTTGAGATATAAGTAAATTTAGCTTGATGTATTGAGAAGTGTACCTGATTTGGAATTTTAAAAAAAAATCTGGATGTGAGTTTGAGTTTTCAATTTTTATAGAAGTGTTATCCTGGAATAGACCCATAACTGCTCTAGGCATCAGTTTCCTTTTCTCTAAAATGCAGGAATTAGACTAGTTTATTAAGTGACTCTCTTGAATTACGGTGGTTTATAAGTCACAAGATTGGTTTGAGGTTTGTTTTGTTCTTCCAAGTAGGCAGGAAGGATTTATAGAGACCTATTAATGGACTCTTTGTCTGATGGTCAGTAACATGTTTCTGTGGTGACATTGATATTAGAAGCATGCTAACATGGATCACAGGGATGGCAACTTGCATATATTAGAAGCCTCTGTTTTGGGGCTTATTAACGTTAGATTTAGGGGCACCTGGGTGGCTCAGTTGGTTAAGCCTCTGACTCTTGATTTTGGCTCAGGTCATGATCTCCCAGTTTGTGAGTTTGAGTCCTGCATTGGGATCTGCACTGATGGTGTGGAGCCTGCTTGGGATTCTCTCTCTCTCTTTCTCTCTCTCTCCCCCTGCCCTGCCCTTTCTCTGCCCCTCCTTTGCTACCCCCCCCAATAAATAAATGAACTTTAAAAAAAGGACTAAATTAAACAAAAATAAAGTTAGATTTAGTCAAACAGACTGAAATTCCTCTGTGACTTCCATATCTTCACATCTATGACAGCAAAGATTGTAGGATGGCTTGAGACCATAAAAGAAGGTTGCCATGGCCAGATGCTGGCTTGCTCTGGTTGATGATACAGTTAATTCATTATGAGGTATAAAGGAAAGTAAATTCTGGAATAAACTCTTGTGATGAGGCACAATCTATTTTTATTTTAGGAATAATACTTTGATCTAATATAATAGGAAGATGTTTCCAGATTAATAGCCAGGTGCCTGACTTCAAGCAGTGTATACACTGCAGCTGAGATTTACATCCATGAAGTAATTGCAAGATCCCAAGCTACTTCTAAATTCTCAAATGACTCCTGGTTCTTTGGCTTGCTGCCAACTGGAAGGAGTTTTTCCACTCTCTTGTACCCTCAGCTGAAATTTGAAATAGTTTAAACTATTTTAAGTACATTTGAAATTTGTCAATTTTTATGACCTTTATTAACTAGTAGTACTATTGTACTTTTCCAAGCCCATGTGTGTTCCCTATTATGAGATACTAAGTATCCCCTATCATGAGATACTAAATTTTAACAGTAGAATGTGAGGTCCATAAAGACAGAGAATGTGAGGTCCATTTTGTCAGCTTGTTTGCTGTTGAATTGCCAGCACTTGGAGCAGTCCTTGGCAGATAGATAATCGGTAAATATTTGTTGTTGATGAAGTTAGTTGATGAAGTTAGTCTGTTTTAAGATAGGTTTTAGAGCTAATATAGATGGAACCACAACACACTTTTGTCATTCAAGGCTGCCCTAAAATTGTCTTGTGCTGATGTGTAATTGATAATAGTTCCATAATTTTGTTTGAGAGGGAATAGCATTGACCCAGTGTACAGTCATTTAATGTGGTTGAGTTGCCTTTGAAGAATAGATACTGATGATTAGGCTAAAGAGGAAAAACATTTATAGCCAAATGTTACTATTAAGTTTTTTTCTTTTATGATTATAAGAGTAACATAATCAAATCAGGAAATTAAAAAAATACAGATAATTAGAAAGTCACGCATTGTCTTAGTATGTAGAGACAATCACTGTTAACATTTTGGTATATTTCTTTCCTGTACTTTTTTTTCCATTTTTTAGAAAAATTTTTAGAAGTTTTTATTTTTGAGAGAGAGCGTGAGCATGCAGGCAAGCAAGCAGGGGAGGAGCAGAGAGAGAGGAAGAGGGAGAGTCCCAAACAGGCTGTGCGCCATCCCTGGGCTTGATCTCACCAACCTTGAGATCGTGACCTGACCCAAAATCAAGAGTCAGACTCTTAACCCACTGAGCCATCCAGGCTCCCCTTCTGTACTTTTTTCTATGGACTGACTTCAGGGGGCTTAAATTCTGCTCTTTTTTTGGTAACATAACGTGAAGTCAAATTACGTATAAAGAGTTTTTTTAAAAAATACTTGACAATTTTGTTAAAAAGTGACATATATAGTTTTGTATCTTGCTTATTTTGTTATTTGATTATCCACCAGCAGCAAGGGCTTTTTGAATGGTTTCCTTATATTGGAATGAATTTGGAAAGGTTTTCTTGAGGATAATCTTTTACCTTTGATTTGTACTCAGAAGTTAGGACTGTACACTGGAAAGAGAAGAACTGAAACCTTTATCAATAAGTCAGATGTTTTTGAGTTACTGTGGCCATAATGTTTTACGTTATTTATAACATTAAGCTTGATGTAACTTCACAGGTGTTTTTTTTTCCACTCCTACAAGTATGTACATTTTTTTACTATCCTTTTGAATTCATCTTCATGTATTCAAGCATATTGAATTAAAAAAAGGAAAAAAAAAAAAAAAGACTGATGGCCAGGCCAGGGTGGTATTTACTTCAGGCAGTTTTGGAATATATACATGCTATCATGATAGCTCCTTGATTTCTTTAATTGTTTTTAAGGAAATGTTGATGTTATATGGAGTAATTGGAGGGAAGGAAGGAAGGAGAAAAAGACCATAAGGGATTCATGTGGGGTTAGAGAAATTGGATTGAAGTATGGGAACAAACAGAATTTTGGAATGATTGGGCAGGGCGGTGGTGGAACAGGGTGGCAGTTAAGTAAGTACAGTCAATTTTGAGCCAGAATACAGTATTTTTTAAAAAAATATTTATTCACCTTTGAGAGAGAGACAGTGTAAGCAGAGGAGAGACTGAGAAAGGGAGACACAGAATCTGAAGCAGGCTTCAGAGTCTGAGCTGTCAGCGCAGAGCCTGACATGGGACTTGACCTCACAAACCGTGAGATCATGAGCTGAGCCAAAATTAGAGGCTTAACCCACTGAGCCGCCCAGGCGCCCCCAGAATACAGTATTTTACACTGAGAATGGAAAGGACTGAACCTTCAGGTGTAGAATAAAGGAATGTGAGAAATAAAGCGTAGGAGGATTCCTGGCTTTTTCTAGACTCCAGAAAATAGCATATAAGAGGCAGAATTTGAACTGAAAAATGAATTTAAAAAACATTGGAAACAAGAGCTTAAGATTGTGGTCAGGGTTTTAATGGGCAGAGGGGAATGGATTGTGGTGGGTGAGCAATTAGCATGAACAACGGTTTGGGCTTGAAATAAGCATGCTATATGCTGGGTTGTGAGAATCCTTATCAGTGTGCTTGGAGTGGAGGGCTCTTGTGGTAGAATGCTTGAAATAATGGATCCACATGTTAGAGAGCTTTGAATCATAAGAGGTTAGACTTCATTTGTGTGAAAGAAACCATTACTCTTTTTTTTGTTTTGAAAAAAAATTTTTTTTTATTATTATTTTTTTTTCAAATAAGGATTATTTTATTTTATTTATTTATTTATTTAAAAAATTTTTTTTTAATGTTTTATTTATTTCTAGGAGAGAGAGAGACAGCGTGAGCAGGGGAGGGTCAGAGAGAGAGGGAGTCACAGACTGAAACAGGCTCCAGGCTCTGAGCTGGCAGTCAGCACAGAGCCCGACGCGGGGCTCGAATCCACGAACTGTGAGATCATCACCTAAGCGAAAGTCGGACGCTTAACCGACTAAGCCACCCAGGCGCCCCTAATCTTTTTTTTTTTTTTAATGGCTTTATTGAAACACAGTTCGCATACTGCACAAGCCACCCATTTAGAGTCTACCATTCAGTAATTTTAAGTATATTCACAGTTATGCAGCCATCACCAAAATCAGTTTTAGAGCATTTTCATCACTCCCAAAAGAAACCCATTGGACTTCCCATTCCGACCGCCCCTTCACCCCCCATCCCCCTACCCCCCGCCCAGTTCTTTCTGCCTGAGGCAAGTACTAATCTGTTTTCTGCCTCTGTAGATTTGCAGGTTCTGGACATTTCATATAAATGATACAATATATAGTCTTTTGTGACGGATTTCTCTCAACTTTGCGTTTGTTTGAAAACATTTTTTCAAGGTTCATCTGTATTGTACGTTTCAGTACTTTTTTATTTATTTATTTATTTTTTGGTAACTTTTTTTTTTTTTAATTTTTATTTATTTCTAGGGGAGAGAGAGATAGACAGCGTGAACAGGGGTGGGTCAGAGAGAGAGGGAGACACAGACTCTGAAACAGGCTCCAGGCTCTGAGCTGGCAGTCAGCACAGAGCCCGACGCGGGGCTAGAACCCACGAACCGAGAGATCATGACCTAAGCGAAAGTCGGACGCTTAACCGACTAAGCCACCCAGGCGCCCCTGTTTCAGTACTTTTTTAAATTACTGAATAATGTTCGAACTACCACATTTATTTATTCATCAGTGGTGGACATTTAGGTTGTTCACCTTTTTGACTATTACATATCGTTATGCTATGAATGTTTTATGTGGATATATGCTTTCATTTCTTTTGGGTGTACACCTTGGAGTACAGTTGCTAGGTTTTATGAGGTAACTCCATGTTTAACATTCTGAGAAAGTGCCAGACTTTTTCCACAGTTTGCACCATTTTACATTCCTACCATCAAAGTGTGAGGGTTCCACCACTTGTCATTATCTGTCTTTTTTTTTTTTTTTTTTTATTATAGGCCATCCTAGTGGATGTGAAATGGTATCTTATTATGGTTTTGATTTATGTTTCCTTGATGACTAATGACATTGAGCATTTTTTTTCCTTGTGTTTATTGGTCATTAGTCTTTGGAGAAATGTCTGTTCAAATCCTTTGCCCAGTTTTTAATGGGTTTGTCTATTATTGAGTAGCAAGAGTTCTTTATATATTCTAGATCCAAGTCCCTTATCAGATATAACATTTTCTCTCATTCAGTGGGTTGTCATTTCCTTTTCTTGATAGTGTCCTTTGAAGCACAAAATTTTTAACTTTGATTAAATCAAAAATTTTTTTGGTCACTTGTGCTTCCTTAGTGTGTCCAAGAAGGCTTTTCCTAATCCATGGTCATGGAAGTTTACTCCTTTGTTTTCCTCTAAGAGTTTTATAATCTTAGCTCTTACACTTAGGTCTTTGATCCATTTTGAAGTAGTTTTTGCGTATGATGTGAAGTAGGGGTCCACGTTTATTCTTTTGCATGTGACTATCCAGTTGTCTCAGTACTATTTGTTGAAAAGAAATATTCTTTGAATTGTCTTGATGCTTTGTCAAAATTCAGTTGTATTTCTTTTGTTTTTGTTTTTTATTTATTGGGAAACTGACATGATGGAAACTGTTTTTGAAGATTTGTTGAGGTGTGCAATTTGGAAGTTTTATTTATTTAAGTAATCTCTATACCCAGTGTGGGGCTTGAACACCCAACCCTGAGATCAAGAGTTGCTTGCTCTACTGATTGAGCCAGCCAGGCATCTTGAGGTGTGCAAGTTGAAATAGGGACAAGAAAGATTAAGAGACTAGGAACGACATCACAGAAATGCATGTAAGGCTTTATCTATTAAGTGTTTGAGATCTAGTGAGGTGTGCTATTTATGAAATATGGCTTATTGAATAAATGAACTTTGATCATTTCCAACTTTTGTATAATGCCTAAAAAACAGAAGAGCTACTCAAGAGAGATTTTGCCTGTCTCTGTTATTAAGGTAGATTTCTATTGGGGCACCTAGGTGACTCAGTCAGTTAAGCGTCTGACTTCGGCTCAGGTTATGATCTCACGGTTTGTGGGTTCGAGCCCCATGTCAGGCTTTGTGCTGACAGCTCAGAGCCTGGAGCCTGTTTCAGTTTCTGTATTTCCTCTTTTCTCTGACCCTCCCCTGCTCACGTTGTCTGTCTCTCTCTCTCTCTGAGAAAAAAAAAAAAAGATTCCTATTAAGCAGTGATAGCTTTGTGAAAAATAACATGGGCATTTGACTATTTAGCTGTGCTGTAAAGAGTTGAAGTTGTAAGTTACAAATTCTTGGGTTATTTGTATTATTGTGTTTTACATAGAATATTAGTTCTCCCTAGAGCATTTATATAATTTTCAAGTTAAATTTGATTTTGTATTTATTAGGTTATACTGTTAGGCTATTTTAATGTGTATATTATTATTAAGAAATAAAATTGGGAAATACTGTTCACCTCTGTCTAACAGGATCCTTTCTGCTATTCAGGAAAAGACCACATTAATGAAGAGGCTTTTTGTAACCTTTCAGGTCTAATAAAAACAGGGTTTTGGATGAAGATTTTCCATAATCATACAATCTTACACACACACATAACGCACAGTCTCTTCAGTGACTTGAAATATTATAGTGTGGGAATGGGGTTGCTGATATTTTAAGGTTTTATGTACTTTTTAAGTTTTATAAATTGTGCATATCTTGCTTGCTCATTAAATATGTAAAGAAAGTGGGTCTTACTAGTTTATGTAAAATTTTAATGGCCTCAAATACCTGATTAATATTGTTGAGATTTTGAGGCTAATATACTCATTTGGTAATTTCAGTATTATATTGTTGATCTTTATTACAAGTATAAGACTTTGGAATCAGTCCAACTTCTGAGGTTGCTGCTGTTTCTAAAGCATACAACAGAGTACTGGACCTTAGCTTATTATTATTTTATGTTGTGAATGGGTGAGTATACTTGAATGTGGTATATTTTATTTTATTTTATTTATTAAAAACATTTTTTTAATGTTTTTATTTCTGAGAGAGAGACAGTGTGAGCATGGGAGGGTCAGAGAAAGAGGGAGATACAGAATTGGAAGCAGGCTCCAGGCTCTGAGCTGTCAGCACTGAGCCCGATGTGGGGCTCGAACCCACGAACTGTGAGATAATGACCTGAGCCGAAGTTGGACGGATAACCGACTGAGCCACCCAGGCGCCCCGAATGTGGTACATTTTAGGCAAGATAGTGAAAGCTGAATGCTGCTCTGGAAAGTTAGTGATTTTATTCTTGACTTTTGAAAATTGTAATTAAAAGATACAAGCTTTTAAGCATGTTGGCTAAATTTCCCTTTACATAGCCTTCTTTGGGGACCTTTCTGGTCCGCTCTCCCAGGGGCATTTGTTCCTGAGCTTGAGGGAGATGCCTCTAACTTGCCAAAGCATCAGGTTTGTACAAACGCAAAGTGATTTGAGATTTTTAGTAACAGTAACCACTTTGACTTACTAGTAGGGTAACCAGAGATTTCCTTTCTTCTGTAATGGTCCTAGTTTGGATGGTAAATTATACAGTCATCCTTTCTAGTAACCATTATGTAGAGTTTAGAAAATTAGGAGTCTTTATGCTACTTCTAGATAGGTTATTAAGATATCTTATGAAGCAGTAAAATACTCTGTATCCCTTGGTCTAACAGTTTGTGTTAGGTCTTTTAGTTACAAAGGCCTTTGACATTAGCATGTGAACTAAATAAGAGCAAAGTATTGTTAGCTTCTTTAAAAGAAGAAACTTTATTTGAACTTACTTAATTAACTAATTAATTAATTTAAAATTTTATTTTTAAGTAATTGCTACATTCAACATGGGGCTTGAACTTACAACCCCAAGATCCCAAGAGTCATGTGCTCCACTGACTGAGCCAGCCTGGTGCCCCGAACCCTGAATAATTTTAGACTTAAAGAAAACTTGCCAAGATGGTAGTAGGAGTTCTCTTATATCCCTGGTCTCCTTCCCTTAATGTTAACGTCTTCCATAACCACGTTACAATTATCAAGTACAGGAAATTAACAGTGATACAATATTATCGACTAAACTGCAGACCTTACCATTTTTACTGGCTTTTCCACTGTTCCTTTTCTGTTTCAGGATCCTCCTTAATCTCTTTTAGACTGTAATTGTTCCTTTATTTAACCATTTGCTTATCAAACACAGAGTCTAGGTACAGAAAATAGTCTACCCATGCTTTTCATGAAATTGAAGGCTTTGGTCCGGTCATAAGGTGAAAATTAGTGTCAGTGATAAGGGTAATTGTGAGAGCCATCCAGTGGGCAAAATGGCCTTCAGGAACATAATGCTGATCAGTCTTCCTAATTTTTCTCAGAATATTTGGAGAGAAAACTCATTTTTGTCTTCTAGAATCATATTTATGAAAGTAGCGTATTTTTCAGTTGAAGGCTCAACTGAAGGGAACAGGATAACTTCGTAATGGCAAGTTTAAGATGCTCAAGGGAGAAGGAAAAAAATGAAATCTTGAGAAAAGAGAGAAGTAGGAAAGGGGAGGGAAATATTGGTCATTGTTTTGATTCCACAGATTAAACTAATAGTGCCTGATGCTTGGTACATATACAATAATTATTTATTAAATGACCAAAGGGACAAGTGTTTATTAAATAACAGCATGTGCTAGCTGTTATTTAATAAACAAAGTAAACCTGAAATGGAGTCTCTGCCTCTTAGGTCCTCTTATTCATTTAACAGATGGAAGTAAACTGGACATTTTTGGAAATAAGGAGATGGAGGTCAGATGAGCAGGAAGGGCTAAACAAACAAATTTGTGGAAATAGAAGCATAACCGAGAGAGTGAAGAGGAAAGCAGAGGTTCTTAGTGGTCCGTGCAGTGCCCGCTGATGTGGTGAAGATGGCGAAGCTACAGAAAAGAGGAAGAAGCTGCTGAGTGGAAAGAGAGAGAACCATGAAAACATCTTTTACAGCTTTCCAGATTTGGTTTCCACTGTGCATTATGTAGATAGGAGAAAGTGATATTTAATATGTGAAAATATGTTTAATAGGTCAATAGCCTTTTGATTTAAACTCTGAACTCTGCCTGTGTAATTCTTGCTACATTTAAGGAAGATTGGAGATTGAAGAGAAATTCTTTCCAGTGTTTCTTTGCAAGCCTAAAGTTAGTCCTCTACAGGCTTTGGTTTGGGTCATTATATTTAAGTCTATACTTTTGCTTATTTTCTATAATAATCACAATTTATAATTTAAAACAACCTCTAAAAACCTTTAAATCGCTTACTACCTACCTTGGCTACTCATAGGCTGCTATTGGGATTCTGGGCAGCATTATGAAATCATTACTTTATATCCACATTTTTTTGGGGAGGGGGGTGCCTGGGTGGCTTAGTCAACCAGTTAAGCGCCTGACTTCGGTTCAGGTCATGGTACTGCCGTTCGTGGGTTCAAGCCCTGTGGCGGGCTCTTGTGCTGATAGCTCAGAACCTGGAGCCTGCTTCGGATTCTGCGTCTCCCTCTCTCTGTCCCTTCCCCTCTTGTGCTCTGTCTGTCTCAAAAATAAATAAATGTTAAAAATTTTTTTTTTAAATCCACATTTAAAAAAATTAAACTGTAAGCCCAGTGTGGCACTCGAACTCATGACCTTGAGATCAAGAGTTGCATGCTCTCCTGACTGAGCCAGCCAGGTGCCCCTGAATCCACATTTTTAATGAAAGATCTTTATATGCTGATCAAGAATTAAGCATAGCATAATAAACTCATTGTTACCACTCTTAATTGGTACATTTTAAGCAGAAGAAAAGGAGCTGATGTTTTAGTCTGCCAGTCTTTGCCTTATTATTGTGGATTGACTTATAATTTCTTAGGCTTTTTGAAACAATGAAAATAGCTCATGGATGATCAATTTGTGGACCTAAGGAGACTGGCTTACAAATTGGGAACTACTTACTAGTTCAGTGTTTGTACTAACTGGGAACTGATGATTTGGCAAGCTGTTTCACATGGAGTGTAAAACAAAGCAGAATTGGGATACTTTCTCTATAGGTTTTTTTAAAGAAAAATTTGTTTTCTTGTTTACATATTCTGATTTAGTCATTCAATAGATTTTTAAAATTTTTTTTTATTTCTAAGAGAGAGAGAGAGACCGTGTGAGCAGGGGAGGGTCAAAGAGGGAGGGAGATACAGAATCCGAAGCAGGCTCCAGGCTCTGAGCTAGCTATCAGCATGGAGCCCAACATGGAGCTCGAATCCACAAACCTTGAGATCATGACCTGAGCCAAAGTCGGACGCTTAACTGACTGTGCCACCCAGGTGCCCCTCAATAGATGCTTGTTGAGCACTCAGGAATTAAAAATAAGTCTTTGCCTTTGAGAAGCTTACAGTCCTACTGCAGGAGACAGATACATAAGAAGGTAAGTAGACAGGAGTCATTAAGCACAGGGCCTATGGGAGCTTCAAGGAGGGTCATTTATCTTGGGGTGGAAAAGAATTGGGAGGAATGAGGGAAGAGGCTTCCTGAAGAAGAGGATACCTCTAAGTTGAATCTGGAAGGATGAATGTGCCATATGAAAGAAAGTGGTTGGAAGAAGAGTGTTCTAGCCAGGAATCGGCACATACAGAAACTCAGGACAGTGAGAAATGACTTGTTCAGCAATGCTAGAATAAGAGTTTGGAGTGAAGAAGTAGACAGATAGAGGCCATAGAAAGGGCATTATAAGCCAGACTAAGGAGCTTGGAGTTTACCTAGATGACAGTGAGAAGCGTCACAGCTGTAGGCTAGGGGAATGATAACCGTCATTTTGAGTTTTAGAAAGACCATTCTGGAAGGCTGTTAGGAGACGGGATGGGTTATGTGTATGTAGTAAAGAATTCAAATCCAATATTGATGTGTGAGTTATAATTTTTAGTTGGAACTTTTTTTTTTAAATTTTTTTAATGTTTTATTTATTTTTAGGGGAGAGAGAGACAGCGTGAGCAGGGGAGGGTCAGAGAGAGAGGGAGTCACAGACTGAAACAGGCTCCAGGCTCAGAGCTGGCAGTCAGCAAAGAACCCGACGCGGGGCTCGAACCCACGAACCGCGAGATCATGACCCAAGCGAAAGTCGGACGCTTAACCAACTACGCCACCCGGGCGCCCCTAGTTGGAACTTTTAAAAGTAGGTTGTATATACTTTTTTACTAAGGGTGACTTTGAGTTTGTTTACTTTCTTATCTGCAATTTTCCAGATTTATGAAACATTCATAGATATTTTTGTTCACGAAAACTTGGAGCTATGTAAATTTCCACGGTTCTCCAACATGCATTTAAAGATTACTTGAATTTTATATATTTTATTTATTTATTTAAAATGTTTATTTTTTTTGAGAGAGAGGGAGATAGAGAGCGAGCAGGGGAGGGGCAGAGAGAGGGAAATGGAGAATCCCAAACATGCTCCACACTGTCAGTGCAGAGCCCCATGTGGGACTTGAACTCAAACTGTGAGATCATGACCTGAGCTGAAACCAAGAGTTGGACGCTTAACCTACTGAGCCACCCAGAACTTTATATATATTAAAAAACAGACACAGTTCCTTTCTTTCAATGTTTCTTTATTTTGAGAGTGTGCACTTGTTGGGGACAGGCAGAGAGAGAGAGAGAGAGAGAGGAAATCCTAAGCAGGCTCCTAGCTGTCAGCTTAGAGCCCAGTGTTGGGCTTGATCTCACGAAGTATGAGATTGTGAACTGAGATGAAATCGAGAGTTGGTTATCTGACTGAGCCACCCAGGTGCCCCAGAATATACAGTTCTGATTTATATTAGTGTTTGGTTGGTTACTAGCAGATTCATAGTAGATAGCTTATGAATTTATAGGTTTATAGTTTATAAGCCTATGGTCTTGATACTCAAATAATGGTGAATAGTTGCTGCTCAGTGCAAGTTATATGTTTATACAGATACAGATATGAAGATACTCATATATCTATATATCTATGTGTATGTAATATATATGTGCCTATACATATCTATGTCTATATAATATATATATTTATATGTGTCTATATTTATAGGTAGGTAAATAGACATATCTATATCTTAGATATCTCTTATATAGACAGGTCTATAGCTAATCAGTTCAGCTAGGAATTTGGAATACTGGGTTAATTTGCCTTTGAAATGAAAGGGAAATTATTTTAGGTTTAATGCCTAGATGAGGCATTGTATATGAAACTAGAAAGCAATTGGGAGTTCAGTCCTTCATTGGAAATCAAAACTTTGAAAAGAAAAGTGTATTTGGAAGGGATTCTTCTTAGGATAGCAAGATTCTTAAAGATGAAACACTTTAGGTTCTGAGAAGTGAAACGGAGTTAAATACTCAAAACCACAAGAGAAAGTAATTCTATGGAGTTTTACATTGCCTGGTCTGCTAGCACTCAAGGGTAGCAATTCATATATTTTGCCTGCTTATTCTCAGTTCCTTTAAAGGAGTTCTGAACTGTGCTTTTAAATAGTTCATAACATTGGGTGTGTGTATGTTTCATTTAAATACCCTTGTTTTTCTTACTGGAAACATTTTTTGTGTCTGAGCATGTATAACTTGAGTAGTCTTTGAAGAGACTTGGATTTTTGTAAATGGAGGCACATTCCCAGTTGCAAGAATGGTTTTTGAATGTTTTTTTTTTTTTTTAA